>NC_052956.1:30045774-30113274 GCF_013358895.1 Oreochromis aureus | reverse complement strand
TCAGACACAGGATGTGCTGCTAATGCTAACTTAACAACTAAGGATCCAGAATTTGCTGCGCTGGCTGCTGGTTTTTGCAGCAGCTCTACCTGTACTAGATGCACCTGCTCCTTGTCGTTTCTATCTCGGACTTTATGTCCTCTACAAGAGTTTCTGTTTTTTTGCTAGTTCTTCAAATGTTCAATAAAAACATGTATGCTAATTCATAACGAAGAAAGCTTTGTAATGAAGACTGTCATTTCCAAAACACTGCCCGCCCCCTGCGGTCCGCAGCGCTGTTGAAAAGGCTGTGGAAGTCACGTAGACCTGTGACACAAAAATCACCAAACTCGGACGACCACAGACTGTTTTCCTTCGTGGTGATGAAGGAAAACGCCGGGTTGGCATGTAAAAGGGCATTTATTCCCTTCAAAGACCTGCAGCTCAAAAAAAGCGCCCCTCCGACAGCCAAACCCATCTGTTCTCTGATTGGATTGTTACATTTGTGATTGACATGACATTGACCAATCAGATGACAGGAAGAAAAATAGGGTCAAAATTCGTACTTGTAACTTGCAGGTTTTTTTTTTTTTTTTTGGCTAAGTCCACACACAAATCTTTTTTACGCACACACAAATTCTTTTTACACATACAAATCTTTTTTACGCACACACAAATTCTTTTTACACATACAAAACTGATTTACAAGTACAAAATATTTATGACCAGATTTTGAGCCCATACATCATTTTGCGAAATGTGCCTCAATGCAAACAACGAAGCCACAAACTCACTCGACTTCATGGAACCAAGCAAACGGCCAAAACTGCAAGTTTTGTCACGCTCTGACCAGAGTTCACTGAACCAGCTGCAAAAGAAGCCCACAAATATGCTTCACGTTCGATAAACAATAACATGGACTTACTGTGCTGTTTTTCTGTTTTTCTCGCCAGTAGGCGCTGTTGCTGGTATCACAGCTGGTTTATTTAAAGTTCTTTTTTTTTTTTTTTTTGTTTGGTGTATGTGGGAAGATGTTGACATGTGGAGTTAGGAAAGTCTTTATTTTGCAGTGGATGACTTTTAAGCTGATGGACTAATATTGTGGTACTGCTACCTTTAGCGGCAATAGTTTTATGGCGTGTTTTGCAAATTACCAGATTTTGTTCAACATCCTCCTTGTGAAAAATCAAACGATGGAGAGACGCTATATTTTTCCTTATCTGGTAGCAGTTAAACACGCGTGATCAGCGCAGTGTGCAGAAAGTTTTCTGGTTCGGAGATTGGATTAATGATGCATTCGCAAAAAACCAAAACCACTCACAGTGAATCACATGCAGACAGCTTAATATTTCCATGGCAGCCTATACTCAGTGGTTAGCCATTTTAACAATCGTATGTGGGGAAAAAAACTTGCAATACATCGAGTATGTTTAATATATCGCCCGCCCCTAGCCGATTTATGGGAGTAGTGACATTTTTAATCACCAAATATCGGTATCAGTCTTAGAAATCCTATATCCAGTATGTCTGAACCATATTGGATATGAAATGTGTCAATTCAAATAGAGCAGGGCGATATGGCCAAAAATATATATCACGATATTCATTTGTAAATTTGTGATAACGATATAACTGACGATATAATTGATGTGAGACAAAATACAACTCCACAACTTTACTAGCGCAAAAAACCCCCATCCATTTATTTTCACTTAAACAAGCAGCTGTTTTTTTTATGTGCATTAAAGCTATATAAAAATTTAACAGTGCAAATGCAAATTCCTTGCTGAAAGTTTAACCAAAAGGCATTTCCAGTAGAAATGGGCTGACATATCCTGAGCATAACCATGTATAGTATCCACTGAAGTTAAAAAGAGGTACTTTGCAACATTAAACTGCAGTGTGCCAAATAAAAAAGTCAAATACGTATTTTTCGGACCATAAGGTGCACGGGATTATAAAACACATTAAGCGAAGCGAAGCAAAGCAGTCAGATAAATCAAACTTTATTCAACTCATTCTTCTTGCTTCCTCCACTTCTGTACCATTGATTCATTAATGCTGTATTCTATCACAGCTGCTCTATTCCCGTGTTGTTGCAGTATATTAATGACTAACCTCGTATTGTGGATGGATTATGTCAGTTGTTCTCCTGACTGAAGTTTGGTCCGTTTACAGCATCCTGCCATGCGATTGCATTTGTCTCTAACCATCAGGAACCTTCACGTTTCCACTTTTATCGAGTGGAAAAGTGTTAGCGTTGGTCCTCCAGCTTCACTGTTTATGTTATGCTAACATAGCTGTGTCGCTAGTGATCACGTAGCACATCATTATATACCAGCTAGCCCAACTTCAGTAACCCTACAAACGTCACTGCTGTTTAGTTTCCTGTCTTCATTTATGTTGGAAGTGATAGCAGAGCTGTACGTTTGAATTTTTTCAGAAATCTCTGTCAGAACATGCTATATCATGCTTAGGTAACTAGCGAAACTAGCGAGCTAACTTCCGCTAACTTCTAACTCCGTTAAATGTAATAAATTCTGTTTTCATGGATGCCTGGATGTTAAACCTCATAGTTACACCTGGTAAAGCAGCAATGCTGATTGTTTTATTAAAGATGAAAGAATTTAGACAGTTTTTAACTCTCAGTGATGCTGCAGTGTTCGTTTGACTGTGGGACCTGAAGAGAATGGAGTTTAGGACCCGGACTACTCCCAGATTTACGAGCACCTTATTCCCACAAATACGGCAATAACGACGGCCCACTTGCATGTTCTACAAAAAAAAATGTGCTTTGTTGTGTATCTGATGGACAAACACCAAACCAGTTCCACATCACTGAAGTGGCACCATTTTTACAAACCAATTCTGGTTCATTGGTTTCACTCAACAATCCGCTTTCTCCCTTCTCATTCTCCGCTGTCGCCGTTTTTTTCGCCATAATGCGTATGAAAACAAAGGCACTGCGCATGCGCATTTTACCCATATTCTATCGCGATATTTCATTTTCTTATCATTGCCTAACATTGTACCGGTATTACCGTGAACGGTATAATATCGCCCAGCCCTAAATTCAAATGTAGGCAGAACTAATGTTATATCTTATTCCAAAACATACAAAATACCATCAGTACGAATACAAAAAGTGTTGGCATCAGTACGCAACATCAGCGGTGGTAGCAGTGCAGATAAAATCCCAACATTTCCGATCCTTGCTGTACTATAAGTAACATGTGTTTAGTATGTGGATGTGGCAAACTGTTTTGACTCAGCATCGGCTCCTGTGTTAAACTTGTTGATATGTGTGTCTCTTTGTTACTTAATGAAGATAAGATAAAAGGGAAACATTGTAATCAATAAACCACGTCCCTTTGACGGATCTTTTCAGTGTGCGGCGGTTCTTTGTTCTTGGCAGTTGTCTTCGTTTACCTTTCCAGTGTGTTTCTGGAAAGTGCCTACATTAAACTATAGAATGAGTTTGAAGCACATCAACACGTTTGCATATTTTGCCAGGTACTGTGTTGCTTTGGAGGTTTTTGAAGGTTTTTTTTTTTTTTTTTTTGACTAAATAATGATCAGAGGCTTACAAGCAAATCTCGTTTTCAGACATGCCTGGGCTTATGTGTGTACTCAGGAGTGTTAACACACATTGCAAAGATATTGCAATGTGACATTTTTTTATATCATGTGAAAGTTTATATTGGGGAATTATTGGGGACATGGCCCTGCTGCTCATCCGTGTATTCCATCCCCTCTGTTCTCTCCAGGAGTTAATTTAAGGAGCAGATGATGGGAGTGAATCCATTAGAAAGACTGTGATTTAGCAGGTTGTCACCCTCCTCTGTTCACTCCCCTTCCTCTTATTGCAGACTTATTGCTCTCCTCCTACACACACACACCCCTAGCATCAAGCTACACTGTGTGGCTGTGTGCATATTTGACTGATATTTCACTGTTCCTCAGTGAATTTACACAAAGGCTTATTTAAAGCATTGCAATATAGGTGCTGTGCTCCGCTAATGTTTCCTGGAATCAATTCAGAATGACCCCCAACATCATACAGGGGCATAACTGCACATAATGACAGCTGTTAATTCATTAGAACAGTGGCTGTGAACATGAAAGTTGGTGTCAGGGCTGCTATGCTGGCTAAGAAGTCATTGATTGGCTATGCTTGTCATGCAGAACGGCTATTTCTGTGTCGAACTAAATATATTTATTCATTTTGTGGGGTAAGACACAAAAAATCTAATGTTGTGGAAGAATTATGTGTGGGTGTAGAGGCTGTTTGTGTTTTTCAATATTTCCATTATCTGGGAAAGGATTGTTCCTGAAAAACCATACTGGGTTTACTAATATGTTTTAATGTTATTGTGGTATAAGTAGTCACTATAGTTACAAGTACAGAGAGTCTGTATTTCTTTCTGTGGTGTCTATATGTATTGCAACCTATACTGTTTTTTATTATTATTTTAAACATTGCAAACGGACCCCAATTGACAATAAAATGTGCAATTAAGGGGGAAAAAACTTGAATGTACAAGAGATATTAAATAAAACACAAACAAAAGTACATTTTTGGGGTAGATGCCAATACATGTATTTTTGCTTGATAAGGAACCTCTAGATTTAGCATGTCTGAGATAATTTGATAAGGTTGTTTTCCAATATTGTTGAAACAGAGTGCTGTTTCCCCTCCAAACACTTGATACATGTGTCACAAATATCAGGAGACCATCTGTTAAACTTGGTTGGGGTGATATAGGTCCTCATCACCGTTTGTATTTTAACATCTTCATTATTGTATGGATTGATTGTTTTTGTTTTGGGACTTTTAGGCATGGCCTTCCTTCTTTTCATTTGTATTTCCTTGAACATCCTTTCTCTATGCTTCTAACATGTCAATAGTGGATTTGCTCTCATGCAACAGCAATGCTGTATAAACTAAAGAAATCTAAATTTCCTTATCAACAATAAGGTCTTCAAGGTGGGATAGTGGTGGCTCAGATATTAGATGCTATACATCTGTATTTTAAAAATTAGACATTTTTAATTGCAGACACTTGAGAAAATGTTTGTCACCCAATGCCACCCAGATTCTGAAGCCACCATCTGTCCTTCCAGCCGTAAAGAATTCATTACAGTAGGGCTGTGCGATATGACCAAAATCTCATATCCCGATATTAAGACATCTATCGTCCGATAACGATATAAATCACAAAAATGTAACATTTTCTGTAAATTCTGTGTATGTCGGGCAGCTCGACTTATGCGTGAAGTGTTTCCAGCTGGGCGTCAGCGCACCTGGAGTCGAGTGTTTTAACTGATGCATGAAACGATACATTTTTAGACATAGGTTGTAACGGCCGCCGCTTTTCTTTGTGAGTATTTATTACACAGCGTGCTGCGGGGAAAAGCCTGTTCTAACGTTTGAGTCTAAGGTTTATTTTTAGCACCTGACGGCTCTTTTTTGCTTCTCATCCGTAAATACTCTGCATCTTTCACGTGATTCAGTTTATTTTGAAAAGTCTCAACAGGATCTTGAGCTTTATTGTGAAAGGTTTATGTGGAAAATAAACAAGCGGACACGAGGTGGTTTTACCGTCGTTGTTGCTAACGACAACGCATAACAACAAGCGCTTGTCCGTCTGTAGTGTGGTTATATTAAATATAAGAGAAAGAGAGAACTTTGGGAAACTAGAAAGCGAAAATTTCAGAAGAAATTTTATGTGTGCCTATGCCGCTGCTAATCACTGTAGTTGCCATTCATACGGCTACAGAGAGCAAAACTCAGAAGAGCAGCCATTCTCCACCATGAACTATGGTAAAAACAAACACCGCTCACGCTTCACAGATGACAGCTTACAGTTTTGTGTAAAGATGAAGTTACTTCAGTACAGCGCCGATTTGCAGCGCGCCAGCACACAGGTTCATGAGCAGAAGTCCCATTGTACCACGGCAGACCCGACAATGTTTGCATGAACACGCTTTGAAGCATTACATTATGGACCACTTTTCACACATGCATTCACTTTTTGTTTTTGTTATTTTTACACAGTGTTCTGAATTATGAACAATGGTCTACAGCCAATCTTGTGTATTATTATACAAACTTTGGTTGTGAGATTCAGATAACTATTTAATAAAAGCTAAATATTTTATATGAGAGTAAGAAAGAAAAGTATATCTTTGTGTCCACCTTTTCTGTTAATGCCCTAGCTCCCCCTAAAAGCTTTGCTAGATCCGCCCCTGCACAGTTACCAGCTGTCAGCTACACAACAAAGGAGCTTGGTCTTTGTCTCTCAGAAACAACTCATAACTTCCTTCAACTCATTCATGTCACCTAAAGTGTAAACCTGTTTCTCCATCACCAGTTCAGCTCTGATGATTCAGTAAGGACATCTCCTGATTTCATCTTCATGCTCCAGCAAACATCAGCTGATACTAGAAATTAAAATCAAAAGAATTCTAACAACAGCTGATCAAGCTTAAACGTGCTGCTGTTGTTTAGCGCGATAAATAAGAGCGAACAGCCGATCATTGATCAGTTTCATGATTGACGTTTCAACACGCGAGAGAATGACAGGGAGGCTTCAGAACGACAGAATAAATCATAATGTTTTCTCTGAATGTGGGACGATTCCGTTGTATGCACGGCAACTCTATGAACTAACCCTAATGAATAAAATAAAGTCCAACGTCAGTAACTTAGTGCGCACACAACTGTATATAAACTCCCGTGGCATTACGATTGTAAAAGGTCAACGAAAATAAATTACACCTAAACTCGGTTTATACTCGGTTTTAACGAAAAGTAAGTCCAGCTAAAACACATACTGTCGGCGAGCGACCGGGTGCTGACACGAGTTTCACCCGCCTCAATATAAGCCAAGCCTGGGTGCTTTTTTCACGAAGGGTCGCTAGCGGCGCGAGCTAACTATGCTAGCGGGCGCTAGCTAGCTAGCCGGCTATCAGCAACACATAAGAGAACTGCTGCTAAATAAACTACACCTAAACTCGGTTTATATCTGACCCAAATAGAGTGCAGGTCATAACTTCTTACCTGAAATTCAGTTCACCTCACGCCCTGCCTTCGCTTTCCCTGATCCACGATTGACCTCCGCGTTAGCAAACACCGGTCGATCGGGCGGTCGCGGCATGTCCTTTCTGTCATACACCGTGGATAGCTGCCCACTGTTGTAGCTCCGCATTATAGCACCACCAAACAACTCAGTTATTTTTTCCACATCCAGCTGTAACTCCGATTCTGTGCGAGCATTTGCGAGAGACCGGGAGGTGAAAGGAGAGAGAGTCCCTCGCTGTGCATTTGCAGCCAAGCGCGGCAGCTAGCTAGGTAGCCGGCTAGCTGTCAGGCAGGACCGAGGTCGTCAGAGCACTGTCGCTAATATGATAAAACAAGCAGATATTTGAAGTTTACGCACCTACATTCTCGCCTGAAAATATCTTAAAAGTTGATTTTGTGACCTAGAAACACTAATAAAAGACATATAAAACGAAGTGGTGGCCGCCATTGTTTAACTCGGCAGAGGTGTGCTATGAATTGTGGGATATGGAGTTTTCCACCAAGCATAGAAGCCATTGTGTTTACCGTAACTATTCAATGGTTCGCGCAACCTTAAAACCTCCAATGGTTCCTGAAAGCAGCGAGGCTGTGCGCGCCATTGATATTGTCATCATTACGGTATCCAAATAAGGGTCGACAGGCTGTACCACTCCGGCATACCACTAGAGAGAGCCAACACACCACAAATGAAGTTTGAAATTTGTTTCAATGGGACCAAAAGATGGCGCCAACACACCACAAATGAAGTCTGTTTATTTGGCGCCAAAAGATGAATTGGCCTAAATTTGCACTAAAATATTAATATTTAAAAAACTATAAAAGTCATAAACACCAAAAGTCATGACATAATAGTCCAGCTCCAGCCGCACAAAATGATCTAACATATGTAACCCTAATGTCAAAACTGTTCGCAGC
Source organism: Oreochromis aureus (assembly GCF_013358895.1). Taxonomy (NCBI): domain Eukaryota; kingdom Metazoa; phylum Chordata; class Actinopteri; order Cichliformes; family Cichlidae; genus Oreochromis; species Oreochromis aureus. The sequence continues at coordinate 30,105,296 of NC_052956.1, read as the reverse complement.
AGAGGAGCTGGGAAAATTTTCACTAAAATATTAATATTTAAAAACTATAAAATTCATAAAGACCAAAAGTCATAGCACACCATTCCAGATCCGCCGCACAAAATGAGGTAACATATATGAAGCTTTTCTCAAAACTGCGGGCGTGATACGTGGCCGAAATTTAGGCGGAAGATGGAGAATAATAATAACTAGAAAGCGAAAATTTCAGAAGAAATTTTATGTGTGCCTATGCCGCTGCTAATCTGTGTAGTTTTCCATTCATACGGCTACAGACAGCAAAACTCAGAAGAGCAGCCATTCTCCACCATGAATTATGGTAAAACAAACACCGCTCGCGCCTCACAGATGACAGCTTACAGTTTTGGGTAAAGATGAGGTCACTTTGTACAGCCCCGATTTGCAGACGCTGTGCACACAGGTTCATAAGCAGAAGTCCCTCTGTACCACGGCAGACCCCGACAATGTTTGCACGAACACACTTTGAACCAGTACGTTATGGACCACTTTTCACACATGGTTGGTGTACCTCCCAGCCAGCTGTAGCTTTTCAACTCACAGCCCGACACACACCCAAAAACAGCCGAGAGAGCACAGACTACGCCCGAGAGGCGTGATTGCAGATGCCCCTCAGGTGGGTCCACCTCCCCTGCAGCGGCACTGCAGACCACGCCCGCCACACATATCAAACACGTAAAATAAATATTTATGCTTTTGCATTCACTTTTTGTTTTTTGTTATTTTTACACAGTGTTCTGAATGATGAACAATGGTCTACAGCCAATCTTGTGTATTATTATACAAACTTTGGTTGTAAGATTCAGATAACTATTTAATAAAAGCTAAATATTTTATACAGGGAGTGCAGAATTATTAGGCAAATGAGTATTTTGTCCACATCATCCCCTTCATGCATGTTGTCTTACTCCAAGCTGTATAGGCTCGAAAGCCTACTACCAATTAAGCATATTAGGTGATGTGCATCTCTGTAATGAGAAGGGGTATGGTCTAATGACATCAACACCCTATATCAGGTGTGCATAATTATTAGGCAACTTCCTTTCCTTTGGCAAAATGGGTCAAAAGAAGGACTTGACAGGCTCAGAAAAGTCAAAAAATAGTGAGATATCTTGCAGAGGCATGCAGCAGTCTTAAAATTGCAAAGCTTCTGAAGCGTGATCATCGAACAATCAAGCGTTTCATTCAAAATAGTCAACAGGGTCGCAAGAAGCGTGTGGAAAACCAAGGGGCAAAATAACTGCCCATGAACTGAGAAAAGTCAGCGTGCAGCTGCCAAGATGCCACTTGCCACCAGTTTGGCCATATTTCAGAGCTGCAACATCACTGAGTGCCCAAAAGCACAAGGTGTGCAATACTCAGAGACATGGCCAAGGTAAGAAAGGCTGAAAGACGACCACCACTGAACAAGACACACAAGCTGAAACGTCAAGACTGGGCCAAGAAATATCTCAAGACTGATTTTTCTAAGGTTTTATGGACTGATGAAATGAGAGTGAGTCTTGATGGGCCAGATGGATGGGCCCGTGGCTGGATTGGTAAAGGGCAGAGAGCTCCAGTCCCACTCAGACGCCAGCAAGGTGGAGGTGGAGTACTGGTTTGGGCTGGTATCATCAAAGGTGAGCTTGTGGGGGCCTTTTCGGGTTGAGGATGGCGTCAAGCTCAACTCCCAGTCCTACTGCAAGTTTCTGGAAGACACCTTCTTCAAGCAGTGGTACAGGAAGAAGTCTGCATCCTTCAAGAAAAACATGATTTTCATGCAGGACAATGCTCCATCACACGCGTCCAAGTACTCCACAGCGTGGCTGGCAAGAAAGGGTTTAAAAGAAGAAAAACTAATGACATGGCCTCCTTGTTCACCTGATCTGAACCCCATTGAGAACCTGTGGTCCATCATCAAATGTGAGATTTACAAGGAGGGAAAACAGTACACCTCTCTGAACAGTGTCTGGGAGGCTGTGGTTGCTGCTGCACGCAATGTTGATGGTGAACAGATCAAAACACTGACAGAATCCATGGATGGCAGGCTTTTGAGTGTCCTTGCAAAGAAAGGTGGCTATATTGGTCGCTGATTTGTTTTTGTTTTGTTTTGAATGTCAGAAATGTATATTTGTGAATGTGGAGATGTTATATTGGTTTCACTGGTAAAATAAATAATTGAAATGGGTATATATTTGTTTTTTTTAAGTTGCCTAATAATTATGCACAGTAATAGTCACCTGCACACACAGATATCCCCTAAAATAGCTAAAACTAAACACAAACTAAAAACTACTTACGAAAACATTCAGCTTTGATATTAATGTGTTTTTGGGTTCATTGAGAACATGGTTGTTGTTCAATAATAAAATTATTCCTCAAAAATACAACTTGCCTAATAATTCTGCACCCTGTATGAGAGTAAGAAAGAAAAGTATATCTTTGTGTCCACCTTTCTCTGTTAATGCCCTACCTGGCCCCCTGGCAAAAGCTTTGCTAGATCCGCCCCTGCACAGTTACCAGCTGTCAGCTAAATAAAAAAGGAGCTTGGTGTTTATTTCTCTCAGAAACAGTTCATAACTTCCCTTCAACTCATTCATGTCACCTAAAAAAGGTAAACCTGTTTCTCCATCACCAGTTCAGCTCTGATGATTCAGTAAGGTCATCTCCTGGTTTCGACCAGCCGCTTCTACAGCTGTGGCTCCAGCAAACATCAGCTGATACTAGAAATTAAAAGCAAATGAATTCTAACAACAGCTGATCAAGCTTAAACGTGCTGCTGTTGTTTAGCGCGATAAACAAACAAGAGAGAAAAGCCGATCATTGATCAGTTTCATGACTGAAGTTTGAACAGGCGAGAGAATGACAGGGAGGCTGTCATAAAGTTCAACATCAGTAACTTAGCGCGCACACAGCTGTATAGAAACTCCATCGTGCTAGCTACCACGCAGTACGAGTTATTATAACTGATTGTAAAAAGTCAGCACAACGAAAATAAACTACACCTAAACTCGGTTTATATCTGACCCAAATAGAGTGCAGGTCATAACTTCTTACCTGAAATTCAGTTCACCTCACGCTCCGACCGCAGCCGCCTGCTTCTCCTGCCTTCGGTTTCCCTGATCCACGATCTACCACCGGTCGATCGGCGGTCGCCTCGCCGCCCTCGTTCCCCGCATGTTCTTTCTGACACACACCGGTGGATAGCTGCCCTCGGTTGTAGCTCCGCGTCAGCGACTCACCAAACAACTCAGTTATTTTTTCCACATCGACCAGCATCTGGACAATCCACCGCCTTTCACTGTTTGTACCGTTACTAAAAAAAAACCCTCATCGGCTCATAAAAACGAAAAATAAGTCCAGCTATGACCCTGAGTCAAAAAGACAGCCAGCTCGGGTTAGCTAGCTACCTGTCTAGCTCTTTGCAGGCACCGAAAACATCAGAGCTAATATGGGATGTCTTGGTAACACGAGCAGATATTTGAAGTTTACATCTGGCCAATCCACCACCTTTCACTGTTTATACCGTTACTAAAATGAATAAATAAATAAATCATCGGTCCATATAAATGAAAAATAAGTCCAGCTAAAACACATACTGTCGGCGAAGCGACCGGTGCTGACACGAGTTTCACCCGCCTCAATATAAGCCAAGCCTGGGTGCTTTTTCACGAAGGGTCGCTAGCGGTGCTAGCTAACTATGCTAGCGGCGCTAGCTAGCTAGCCGCTATCAGCAACACATAAGAGAACTGCTGCTAAATAAACTACACCTAAACTCGGTTTATATCTGACCCAAATAGAGTGCAGGTCATAACTTCTTACCTGAAATTCAGTTCACCTCACGCTCCTGCCTTCGCTTTCCCTGATCCACGATTGACCTCCGCGTTAGCAAACACCGGTCGATCGGCGGTCGCTGGCATGTCCTTTCTGTCATACACCGTGGATAGCTGCCCACTGTTGTAGCTCCGCGTTATAGCACCACCAAACAACTCAGTTATTTTTTCCACATCCAGCTGTAACTCCGATTCTGTGCGAGCATTTGCGAGAGACCGGGAGGTGAAACGACAGAGAGAGTCCCTCGCTATCCATTTGCAGCCAAGCGCGGCAGCTAGCTAGGTAGCCCGGCTAGCTGTCAGGCAGGACCGACGTCGTCAGAGCACTGTCGCTAAATATGGGATGTCTTGATAAAACAAGCAGATATTTGAAGTTTACACACCTACATTCTCGCCTGAAAATATCTTAAAAGTTTATTTTGTGACCTAGAAACACGAATAAAAGACATATAAAACGAAGTGGTGGCCGCCATTGTTCACTCTGTAGAGGCGTGCTATGAATTGTGGGATATGGAGTTTTCAACACAAGGATAAATCTTTTCGGCTGTACTACTCGGTATACCACTAGAGAGAGCCAAGACACCACAAATGAAGTCTGTTTATTTGGCGCCAAAAGATGAATTGGCCTAAATTTGTACTAAAATATTAATATTTAAAAACTATAAAAGTCATAAACACCAAAAGTCACAACATAATAGTCCAGCTCCAGCCGCACAAAATGATCTAACATATGTAATCCTAATGTCAAAACTGTTTGGCAGAGGAGGCGCGGGAAAATTTTCACTAAAATATTAATATTTAAAAACTATAAAATTCATAAACACCAAAAGTCATAGCACACCATTCCAGATCCGCCGCACAAAATGAGGTAACATATATGAAGCTTGTCTCTCAAAACTGCGGGCGTGATACGTGCGTAAATTTAGGCGGAAGATGGAGAATAATAATAACTAGAAAGGGAAAATTTCAGAAGAAATTTTATGTGTGCCTATGCCGCTGGTAATCAGTGTAGTTTGCCATTCATACAGCTACAGAGAGCAAAACTCAGCAGAGCAGCCATTCTCCACCATGAACTATGGTAAAACAAACACCGCTCGCGCCTCACAGATGACAGCTTACAGTTTTGGGTAAAGATGAAGTGACTTCGTACAGCGCCGATTTGCAGACGCTGTGCACACAGGTTCATGAGCAGAAGTCCCATTGTACCACGGCAGATCCGACAATGTTTGCATGAACACGCTTTGAAGCATTACGTTATGGACCACTTTTCACACATGGTTGGTGTACCCAAACAGCCGGCTGTAGCTTTTCAACTCACAGCCCGACACACACCCAAAAACAGCCGAGAGAGCACAGACTACGCCCGAGAGGCGTGATTGCAGGTGCCGCTCAGGTGGGTCCACCTCCCCTGCAGCGGCACTGCAGACCACGCCCGCCACACACATGAAACACGTAAAATAAATATTTATGCACTTTGCATAAACTTTTGTTTTTGTTACTTTTACAGTGTTCTGAATTATGAACAATGGTCTACAGCCAATCTTGTGTATTATTATACAAACTTTGGTTATAAGATTCAGATAACTATTTAATAAAAGCTAAATATTTTATATGAGAGTAAGAAAGAAAAGTATATCTTTGTGTCCACCTTTCTCTGTTAATGCCCTACCTGGCCCCCTGGCAAAAGCTTTGCTAGATCCGCCCCTGCACAGTTACCAGCTGTCAGCTACACAAAAAGGAGCTTGGTGTATATTTGTCTCTCAGAAACAGTTCATAACTTCCTTCAACTCATTCATGTCACCTAAGGGTAAACCTGTTTCTCCATCACCTGTTCAGCTCTGATGATTCAGTAAGGACATCTCCTGATTTCATCTTCATGCTCCAGCAAACATCAGCTGATACTAGAAATTAAAATCAAAAGAATTCTAACAACAGCTGATCAAGCTTAAACGTGCTGCTGTTGTTTAGCGCGATAAACAAACAAGAGAGAAAAGCCGATCATTGATCAGTTTCATGACTGAAGTTTCAACAGGCGAGAGAATGACAGGGAGGCTGTCATAAAGTTCAACATCGGTAACATCGGTAACTTAGCGCACACAGCTGTATACAAACTCCGTAGTGCTAGCTAGCACGCAGTACGAGTTATTGTAAGTGATTGAAAAAGTCAGCACAACGAAAATAAACTACACCTAAACTCGGTTTATATCTGACCCAAATAGAGTGCAGTTCATAACTTCTTACCTGAAATTCAGTTCACCTCACGCTCCTGCCTTCGCTTTTCCTGATCCATGATTGACCACCGCATTAGCAATCGCCTGCCCGGCCTCGTATGTCTCGTTGGCGGCATGTCCTTTCTGTCACACACCGTGGATAGCTGCCCTCTGTTGTAGCTCCACCACCAAACAACTCAGTTATTTTTCCACATCGACCAGCATCATCGGCCCATATAAATGAAAAATAAGTCCAGCTAAGACACAGACCCTTGCCGGCGATCGGGCGATGAAACAAATTTTAGCTACCTCACTATCAGCCAAGCCTGGGTAGTTTTTCACGAAGGGTCACTAGCGGCGCTAGCTAGCTTGTTAGCAGCGCTAGCTAGCTAGTCGACTATCAGCAACACGTAAGAGAACTGTTGCTAAATAAACTACACCTAAACTCGGTTTATATCTGACCCAAATAGAGTGCAGGTCATAACTTCTTACCTCAAATTCAGTTCACCTCACGCTCCTGCCTTCGCTTTCCCTGATCCACGATTGACCTCGCGTTAGCAAACACCGGTCGCCTGGCCTCGTATGTCTCATTCGCGGCATGTCCTTTCTGTCATACACACGGTGGATAGCTGCCCACTGTTGTAGCTCCGCGTTATAGCACCACCAAACAACTCAGTTATTTTTTCCACATCCAGCTGTAACTCCGATTCTGTGCCAGCATTTGCGAGAGACCGGGAGGTGAAACGAAAGAGAGAGTGTCCCCTCGCTGTCCATTTGCAGCCAAGTCGCGGCAGCTAGCTAGGTAGCCGGCTAGCTGTCAGGCAGGACCGATGTCGTCAGAGCATTGTCGCTAATATGGGATGTCTTGATAAAACAAGCAGATATTTGAAGTTTACACACCTACATTCTCGCCTGAAAATATCTTAAAAGTTTATTTTGTGACCTAGAAACACTAATAAAAGACATATAAAACGAAGTGGTGGCCGCCATTGTTTAACTCGGCAGAGGTGTGCTATGAATTGTGGGATATGGAGTTTTCCACCAAGCATAGAAGCCATTGTGTTTACCGTAACTATTCAATGGTTCGCGCAACCTTAAAACCTCCAATGGTTCCTGAAAGCAGCGAGGCTGTGGGCGCCATTGATATTGTCGTATTTACGGTATCCAAATAAGGGTAGACAGGCTGTACCACTCCCGGCATACCACTAGAGAGAGCCAACACACCACAAATGAAGTTTGAAATTTGTTTCAATGGGACCAAAAGATGGCGCCAACACACCACAAATGAAGTCTGTTTATTTGGCGCCAAAAGATGAATTGGCCTAAATTTGCACTAAAATATTAATATTTAAAAAACTATAAAAGTCATAAACACCAAAAGTCATGACATAATAGTCCAGCTCCAGCCGCACAAAATGATCTAACATATGTAACCGTAATGTCAAAACTGTTCGGCAGAGGAGCGCGGAAAATTTTCACTAAAATATTAATATTTAAAAACTATAAAATTCATAAACACCAAAAGTCATAGCACACCATTCCAGATCCGGCCGCACAAAATGAGGTAACATATATGAAGCTTTTCTCAAAACTGCGGGCGTGATATGCGTGCGAAATTTAGGCGGAAGATGGAGAATAATAATAATAATAAGAATAATAAATCCGACGAATAGTAATATGTGTGCCTCTTGGCATAGGCACACATAATAATAATAATAATAAGAACTAGAAAAATTTGCATTTCCTGCGAAAATGCTGTGTGGATGCCGGAACGCTGAAGCTGTCTGCTGAAAATGACTGAAAAAGATGAAAAACTGCAAAAATTGTATGGCAGTAAAGAAACTGAAAAATTATGCTGAAAACAAGTGAAGAAGCAGAATCTTTCGCTGAAAAGAGGTGAAAAGGCAAAATTCTGCTTAAAAGGGGTACAGAAGTTCAAATTTGTACTGAAAAGAGGTGAAAAGGTTCCTTCTGAAATGAGCAGAAGATACTGAGATTTGTACTGATAAGAGGTGAAACGCTGAAAATTCTGCTAAAAATAGGTGAATCAGCAGAATTTCTACTGAAAAGAGGTAAAGAAGTAGAACGTTGCACTGAAAACAGGTAAATCAACAGAATTTCTGCTAAAAAATAATTTCTGTTGAAAACACCTGAAAAAGCTGGGATTTGTGCTGAAAAGGGGTGAAAAAACTCACAATTCTGCTGAAACGGGGTGAAGAAGGGGTGTTGGGCTGTTGAGAAGAGTTAAATAAGTTGAACTGATATAAATACTATGTTTTAGCACAAATACTATGGTTTGCTATAAATACTACGATTTGGCACATATACTATATTCAGCACATATACTTTAACATATGATTTAGAAGAAATACTATGACTCCATACAAATACGATGCTTTGGCACAAATACTATGATTTGCTATAAATACTATGATTTGCAGAAGCAAAGGAACTTTGCTAAAATGTAGTAACTTAGCAGAACTGCAATATCTTAGAGGAAACATAATACTTGGCAGAAATACAATAGCATAGCAGAACTTAGCAGAAATATTGTAACTTACCAGAAACACGATAACTTCTCAAAAATACAAGAATTTAGGAGAAATAGTATAAGATAACAGAAAGAATATATTTAGCCAAACATTCTTAAACATTACAGAGATACTATGATTTAGAAAAACAGTACAACATAGCAGAAATGCTGCGATTTACCAGAGACACTGTAATTTACTATTAATATTGAAATTTTTTTAAAAAAATACTATGTTTTAGCACAAATACTGTAATTTGACAGAAATACTATCATTCGGCAGAAATACTATGTTTCAGCAGAAATACTCTGGTTTAGCACAAATATTATAACATAGCAGTAATACAATTATATAGCAGAAATGCTATATTTAGAAAGAAAAATATAATATAGTAGAAATACTATGATTTAGCAGAAATACTGTAATCAGCACATATACTGTAACATGACAGAAATTCCTCCACTTAGTAGTAATACTGTAACATAAAACAAATGTTATGATTTGGCACAAAATCCATAATTTGGCAAAATGCTATGATTGAGCAGAAGTACTAAGATGTAGTAAAAGTACTTTGATTTAACAGAAATACAATTATGGAGGAGTAATACTTTAAAATGGGAGAAATATTGATACACACACACATACACAGAGCCTAAAGGGAAGAGTATTTGTGCCATGGAGTGTTAACAAGAATCTGAGGTCCATATTAGAAAAGCTGCTAAAATCATAAAAGTTTGCAGAATTGTAATAAATGATGAATATGAATTAGTGGTCCGTGATAGTGTATTAATTTGTAGGGAAAAAAACATGTTGCCCAAGGTGTAATTGAACCCACGACCTTTGGGTTGCAGACCTGTGTCATTACCAACTGCGCCACTGGGAAAGAGAGCGGCGTCTGGAAAACAGGGTGTTGAGCAGTCAGAATTAGATTGCAGTGAGTGGCGAGTACTAGTGTACTTTGACTGTGATTTGCATTGCTCTTTGTACATCTGTCGCTGAGATATGACGAGAGAAGAAAGGGCAGACCTCAGATATGATTGGCTGGCTGGGAAGCCGTGCAGGCCCTGATATGTATTTGTATGTATCAGTCCTCACAGAGGATTAGCTGCCTGGGGACCTGGCAGAAATATATACAAATAGTATGATTAAGCATAAATACTACATTTAGTAGAAATACTATGTTTTAGCACAAATACTATAAAATGGCAGAAATACTATAATTAAGCAGAAATACTATATTTGGCAGAAACACTATATTTAGCACAAATCTTATGAAATAGCAGAAAGAGTATGATTTAGCAGAAATGCTGTATTTAGCACAAATCTCATAAAATAGCAGACATAGTATGATTTAGCAGAAATGCTGTATTTAGCACAAATACTGAAAAGCAGCAGAAATGCTATGACTCAACAGAATAGTAATAACTTAAATAGAAAAATTGGAAAAGCAAAATGGACAGCTGAAAAAATCCTGAACATGCTAAGGGTCCCTCAAATGTAATTGTTAAATGAAAAAAAAAAATCAGCAAAAAAAAGTATAACAGTCACACAATCACAAATATGGACACATATGGAAACACACATGCACAGAGACACACACAGGACCAAATTCAGTCAACCAGTCTAAATATATTGAATTTAAGTGATATAATAAGATGCTCCCATCAAAAGGCTCTCTCTCGCTCTCTCTCTCTCTCTCTCTCACACACACACACACACACACACACACACACACACTAGCAGCAGCAGCCAAACAGCCTGGGAGCTGCTGAATTTGAATCCACCAATCAGAGAGGCTGTGTACTTTTTCCCGCCAAAACAGGTGAACCTGTTTTTACACAGATGCAGCACAGAGACAGGATTTGTGCTGTCTATTTTTCATAGTGAGGATTCCCCTCAAACAAATGGCTATAATTTCCTAACCGTAGGGGCTAGAACAGTCATTCTTACACCGTTTTGTTCAGAAGAGATGGGGGAATCTTAAGGTGTTGACAATTTATCTTGAAAATATGAATTATCGAAGATATTTGACTTCTAATGCACCATAACTGAGTAGAGGCAAAGCGAAAACTGTCTTGACTTGCCCTCAAATAATGCTTTCTAACTCTAAATCTATTTGGAGTATCGATATCATTCTTTCGCCGTAAGAGACAACAGGATTTGGTGAACAGTCATGGAAATTTTCAGGTCTCTATGGAAATCCATAAAAAAGATATGACGAGAGAAAAAAGTGCCTCATTTCCAGAGTTTGAAATCTGAAGAAATCTGAGCGAGGGACGAATTTCCTACCCTCAAACAAACCCAATTCATGGTCAAATGGTAATAGGTGAGAAAGAAATTCTTGAATTGTGAGCGTCAGGAGTGTCTGAAGATATATTGGCACAAGCCTCATGTCTTAACTTCGCTGCTTTCAGGAGATATGACGATTTGAAAATGCCTCTCATTAGAGAAATCCAGCGGTGATTGTGAACAAGCTCTCCATTGACTTTCTATGCAGAGTTTCCAGACTTTGTGTTGGTCTGAGGAGATTTGCCAAAATTCTATTATACAGAAATACTGTAATCAGCACATATACTGTAACATGACAGAAATTCCTCTACTTAGTAGTAATACTATAACATAACACAAATATTATGATTTGGCAGAAATACTATGATTTAGCAGAAGTACTAAGATGTAGTAAAAGTACTTTGATTTAAGAGAAATACAATTATGGAGGAGTAATACTTTAAAATGGGAGAAATATTGATACACACACACATACACAGAGCCTAAAGGGAACAGTATTTGTGCCATGAAGTGTTAACAAGAATGTGAGGTCCATATTAGAAAAGCTGGTAAAATCATAAAAGTTTGCAGAAATGTAATAAATGATGAATATGAATTACTGGTCTGTGACAGTGTATTAATTTGTAGGGAAAAAAACATGTTGACCAAGATGGAATTGAACCCACGACCTTTGGGTTGCAGACCTGTGTCATTACAAACTGTGCCACTGGGAAAGAGAACGAGCGCCTGGAAAACAGGGTGATGAGCAGTCAGAATTAGATCGCGGTGAGAGGCAAAAGAGCGCGCTTTTTGGAGTTACAAAGCGCCGTGTAACTCAAAAACTAGGTGGACTAGAAGCATAATTCTTGTACTGGGCGAATCAGCGGACTTTGGTGTACTTTGCATTGCTCTTTGTACATCCGTCGCTGAGATATGACGAGAGAAGAAAGGGCAGACCTCAGATATGATTGGCTGGCTGGGAAGCCGTGCAGGCCCTGATATATAAATTTGAATGTCTCAGTCCTCAGAGGATTGGCTGCCTGGGGACCTGGCAGAAATATATAGTAATAGTATGATTAAGCATAAATACTACATTTAGCAGAAATACTGTATTAAGCACAAATCCTATAAAAAGCAAAAATACTATATTAAGCAATATAAATATCCTATAAAATCCTATAAAAAGCAAAAATACTGTACTATGATTTGGTAGAAAAACTATAATTAATCAGAAATACTATATTTGGCAGAAATACTATATTTAGCACAAATCTTATAAAATAGCAGAAATAGTATGATTCAGCACAATAGTAATAACTTAAACAGAAAAATTGAAAAGCAAAATGGACAGCTGAAAAATGCTGAACATGCTAAGGGTCCCTCAAATATAAAAAAAAACTATTACAGCCACACAATCAAAAATATGGACACATATGGAAACACACATGCACAGAGAGACACACACACAAGATCCAATTCAGTCAACCAGTCTAAATATATTGAATTTGAATCTTACAATGAGATCTTCCCATTAAAAGGCTTTCTCTCTCTCTCTCTGTCACACACACACACACACACACACAGACAGACACACACACACACACACACACACACACAGACACACACACACACACACACACACACACAAACAGGGAGAGAGAAGTAAGTTTCTAGCTCAGTCAAGCAGCCTGGGAGCTGCTGAATTTGAATCCACCAATCAGAGAGGCTGTGTGCTTTTTCCCGCCAAAACAGGTGCAGCCGTTTTTACACACTCAGCACAGAGAGAGACAGGATTTCTCCAGTGTATTTCTCATAGTGAGGATTCCTCTCAAACAAATGGCCATAATTTCCTAACCGTAGGGGCTAGAGCGGTCATTCTTACACCGTTTTGTTCAGAAGAGATGGGGGAATCTTCAAGTGTTAACAATTTATCATTAAAATATGAATTATTGAAGATATTTGACTTGTAATGCACCATAACTGAGTAGAGGCGAAGCAAAAACTGCCTTGACCTGCCCTCAAACAACGCTTTCTAACTCTAAATCTATTTGGAGTATCGATATAATTCTTTCACCGTAAGAGACAGCAGGCTTTGGTGAACAGTCATGGAAATTTTCAGGTCTTTGTGGAAATCTATCAAAAAGATATGACGAGAGAAAAAAGTGGTTCATTTCCAGAGTTTGAAAGCTGAAGAAATCTGAGCAAGGGACAAATTTCCTACCCTCAAACAAACGTAATTCATGGCCAAATGGTAATAGGTGAGAAAAAAATTCTTGAATTGTGAGCGTCAGGAGTGTCTGAAGATATACTGGGACAAGCCTCATGTTTCAACTTCGCTTCGTTAAGGAGATATGACGATTCGAATATGCCTCTCATTACAGAAATCAAGCGGTGATTTTGAACAAACTCTACATTGACTTTCTATGGAGAGTTTTCAGACTTTGTGTTGGTCTGAGGAGATTTGCCAAAATTCTATAAATCCCACAACAATGATAGTAACATTTTCTGAAAGCCAGCAAAAATACCTACGTTTTGATGTATAAATTGTGGAAGTGGAGTGAAGACTGAGCAAGTAGCAAGAAGTTGTTCAGACATGAAGAGAAGACTGCAAAACTTTCAGTGGCACACTGGAAGGCAAGTGCATAGCAACCATAACAACGCATGTATTTTCTGAAAAATCACAAAAATGAAACTCAAAACTTAAAGACGGATAAGATTAAAACGGTAACAGATATGAAAAAGCTGAATCATTCATGAATAGCCCAATAATTTGTGAACATTTTAAAATTTGAATGGTTGTTCTAGGCGAAAGTATGAGAAAGTAGTTAAGTTTCAAAATCAAGCAAGTTTTAGCAGAATTTTGGAAGTTTTCCATTCATTTCAATGGGACAAAAAAAAGCATAAAAAGCTTAATATTTTAAAAAGTATAACAGCAGAAAATACCAAAAGTCATAGCGCACATTAGCAGAAATAGCAGAATAGTTTAAAATTTGAACGGTGAAAATCGGCTGAAAATTGTGGAAGTAGAAAAGTGCCAAAAAAAGTGCAAAAAGTGGCAACTAGAATAACTAGAAAAATTTGCATTTCCTGCGAAAATGCAGTGTGGATGCTATAAAGCTGAAGCTGTCAGCTGAAACTAGCTGAAAAAGCTGAAAAGTTGCAGAAATTGTAAAACCTTTGCAAAAAATTGTAATAACTTTGCAGAAGCATAAGAACTTAGCAAAAATGTAATTACTTAGCAGAACTGCAATAACGTAAAGAAAACATAATACTTGGCAGAAATACAATAACATAGCAGAACTTAGCAGCAGAAATTAAAATAAATATTGTAACTTAGCAGAAACAAGATAACTTTTCAGAAATACAGGATTTTAGCAACCATGGTACAAGATTACATAGATACTTTATTTAAAACAAAATACCTAAACATTGCACAAATACTGTGATTTAGGACAAATACTACAACATAGCAGAAATGCTGTAATTCAGCAAATATACTATGCTATGGCACAAATAGAAAGAATATGCTCAAATACTATGATTTTGCTCAAATAATATAATTAAGCAATAACACTAAGATTTAGCAGAAATACTGTATTTAGCACAAATACCGAAAAGTAGCAGAAATACTATAATTTAGCATAATAGTAATAACTTGCACAATTACAAATATGGACATGGTAAATGGCCTGTATTTATATAGCGCTTTTATGGTCCCTAAGGACCCCAAAGCGCTTTACATATCCAGTCATTCACCCATTCACACACTGGTGATGGCAAACTACGTTGTAGCCACAGCCACCCTGGGCGCACTGACAGAGGTGAGGCTGCTGGACACTGGCGCCACCGGGCCCTCTGACCACCACCAGTAGTCAAACAATAAGATACACCCATAAAAGGCTCTCTCTCTCTCTCTCTCTCTCTCTGTCACACACACACACACACACACACACACACACACACACACACACACACAAGCAGCAGCAGAAGCAAGTGAACAAATAGGGGCTGTACATACAGTGTTTCCTGTATGTTTCTAGGTAGGTCAAAAAGCCTGGAGCTGCTTAATTTTAATCCACCAATCAGAAAGGCTATGTACTTTTTCCCGCCAAAACAGGTGCACCTGTTTTTACACACGCAGCACAGAGACAGGATTTGTGCAGTCTATTTTTCATAGTGAGGACTCCTCTCAAACAAATGGCTATAATTTCCTAACCGTAGGGTCTAGAACGGTCATTCTTACACTGTTTTGTTCAGAAGAGATGGGGGATTGTCAAGTGTTGTGTGTTTAAAGTAAAAATATGAATTTGTAGAGATACATGACATGGATGAGTGGTTGACTTACAACCCATGAAAGCCCCAATATGGAAATTTGAATGTCTCAGCCGTCAGATGTGATGGGCTGGTTGGGAAGTCATGCATGACTTGATATGTCAATTTGAAAATTACAGTACTCACAGAGGATTGGCTCCCTGAGGAGCTGGCAGGAATACATAGAAATACTATGATTACCCAGAAATACTGCGTTTAGTAGAAATATTATGTTTTAACACAAATACTATAAAATGGCTGAAATAGTATGATTTAGCACAAACGCTGTATTTAGCACAAATACTGAAAAGCAGCAGAAATGCTATGACTTAGCACAATAGTAATAACTGAAATAGAAAAATTGGAAAAGCAAAATGAACAGCTGAAAAAATGCTGAACATTGTATTTTATGTATATACGTTTAGATTAGTTATTTATAGTTGGTTTACACAGCTTTGTGTATGTATGTGTATGCATGTGTAATGTATATATAGATACGTGTGTGTGTGTGTGTGTGTGTGTGTGTGTGTGTGTGTGTGTGTGTGAGATTTACATTGCTGTGCTCGAGAGCCACCATCTACGGAACCAAATTCCTTGTATTTGTCT
Organism: Oreochromis aureus; assembly: GCF_013358895.1. NCBI lineage: Eukaryota > Metazoa > Chordata > Actinopteri > Cichliformes > Cichlidae > Oreochromis > Oreochromis aureus. The sequence continues at coordinate 30,089,543 of NC_052956.1, read as the reverse complement.
GCACATATACTTGGCCAATAAACACGATTCTGATGATTTGGCACAAAACCATGATTTTGCAAAAATACTATGATTTAGCAGAAATACTATGATTGAGCAGAAGTACTAAGATGTAGTAAAAGTACTTTGATTTAAGAGAAACCAATTATGGAGGAGTAATACTTTAAAATGGGAGAAATATTGATACACACACACATTCACAGAGCCTAAAGGGAAGAGTATTTGTGCCATGGAGTGTTAAGAAGAATCTGAGGTCCATATTAGAAAAGCTGGTAAAAGTTTTCAGAATTGTAATAAATGATGAATATGAATTAGTGGTCTGTGATAGTGTATTAATTTGTAGGGCAAAAAAAATATTGTCCAAGGTGGAGTTGAACCCACAACCTTTGGGTTGCAGACCTGTGTCATTACCAGCTGCGCCACTGGGAAAGACAGGGGCTCTTGGGAAACAGGGTGATGAGCAGTCAGAATTAGATCGCAGTGAGAGGCAAAGAGCGCCGTTTTGGAGTTACAAAACGTCGTGGTAACTCAAAAACTAGGTGGACTAGAAGCATAATTCTTGTACTGGGTGAATCAGCGGACTTTGGTGTACTTTGACTGCGATTTTCATTGCTCTTTGTACATCCGTTGCTGAGATATGACGAGAGAAGAAACGGCAGACCTCAGATATGATTGGCTGGGGAGCTGGCAGAAATATATAGTAATAGTGTGATTAAGCATAAATACTACATTTAGCAGAAATACTATATTAAGCACAAATCCTATAAAAAGCAGAAATACTATATTAAGCAATATAAATATCCTATAAAAATCCTATAAAAAGCAAAAATACTGCAATATGATTTGGTAGAAAAACTATAATTAATCAGAAATACTATATTGGGCAGAAATACTATATTTAGCACAAATCTTATAAAATAGCAGAAATAGTATGATTCAGCACAATAGTAATAACTTAAACAGAAAAATTGGAAAAGCAAAATGGACAGCTGAAAAAATGCTGAACATGCTAAGGGTCCTTCAAATGTACTTGTTAAATGAAAAAAAACTCAGCAAAAAAAAGTATAACAGTCACACAATCACAAATATGGAAACATATGGAAACACACATGCACAGAGAGACACACACAGGATCAAATTCAGTCAACCAGTCTAAATATATTGAATTTAAATCATACAATAAGATGCTCCCATAAAACTCTGTCTCGCCTCTCTCTTCTCTCTCTGTCACACACACACACACACACAGCAGAAATGCTATGACTTAGCACAATAGTAATAACTGAAATAGAAAAATTGGAAAAGCAAAATGAACAGCTGAAAAATGCTGAACATTCTAAGGCTCCCTCAAATGTAATTTTGAATGAAAAAAAATCAGCAAAAAAAAAGTATAACAGTCACACAATCAAAAATATGGACACATATGGAAACACACAAGCACAGAGAGACACAGCATCAAATTCAGTCAACCAGTCTAAATATATTGAATTTAAATCATACAATAAGATGCTCCCATAAAAACGCTCTCTCGCCCTCTCTTTCTCTCTCTCTCTGTCACACACACACACACACACAAACACACACACTAGCAGCAGCAGCAGCCAAATAGCCTGGGAGCTGCTGAATTTGAATCCACCAATCAGAGAGGCTGTATACTTTTTCCGCCAAAACAGGTGCACCTGTTTTTACACACACGCAGCACAGAGACAGGATTTGTGCTGTCTATTTTTCATAGTGAGGATTCCCCTCAAACAAATGGCTATAATTTCCTAACCGTAGGGGCTAGAACAGTCATTCTTACACCGTTTTGTTCAGAAGAGATGGGGGGATCTTAAAGTGTTGACATTTTATCATTAAAATCTGAATTATTGAAGATATTTGACTTCTAATGCACCATAACTGAGTAGAGGCAAAGCGAAAACTGCCTTGACTTGCCCTCAAACAATGCTTTCTAACTCTAAATCTATTTGGAGTATCGATATCATTCTTTCACCGTAAGAGACAGCAGGATTTGGTGAACAGTCATGGAAATTTTCAGGTCTCTGTGGAAATCCATCAAAAAGATATGACGAGAGAAAAAGTGGTTCATTTCAGAGTTTGAAATCTGAAGAAATCTGAGCGAGAGATGAATTTCCTACCCTCAAACAAACCCAATTCATGGCCAAATGGTAATAGGTGAGAAAGAAATTCTTGAATTGTGAGCATCAGGAGTGTCTGAAGATATATTGGCACAAGCCTCATGTCTTAAATTTGCTGCGTTGAGATATGACGATTTGAAAATGCCTCTCATTAGAGAAATCCAGTGGAGATTTTGAACAAGCTCTCCATTGACTTTCTATGCAGTTTTCAGACTTTGTGTTGGTGTGAGGAGATTTGCCAAAATTCTATTATACAGAAACTGTAATCAGCACATATACTGTAACATTTTAGAAATTTCTCCACTTAGTAGTAATACTATAACATAACACAAATGTTATGATGAGTTGAGCGGCTGGTACTCTGGTGCAGTCAGCACAATCTGGAGCTGAACACTCTTAAAACTGTAGAGATGACAGTGGACTTCAGGAGACATCCCTCAACTCTGCCCCCTCATCATATCAGACAGCCCTGTGTCGACTGTGGAGATCTTCAAGTTGCTGGGTACCACCATCTCCCAGGACCTGAAGTGGGAGACCAACATCAACTCCATCCTCAAAAAGACCCAGCAGAGGATGTACTTCCTGAGACAACTGGGAAGTACAGTCTTCCACAGGAGCTGCTGATCCAGCTCTACACTGCAGTCATTGAGTCTGTCCTGTGCTCCTCCATCACAGTCTGGTATGGTGCAGCCACTAAACAGGACAGGTGCAGACTGCAGCGGACTGTACTGGGCAGCAGAAAGGATCATCGGCGCCCCTGCCCTCCATCCAGGATCTGTACCTCTCAAGAACCAGGAAACGGGCAGGGAAAATCATCACAGACCCCTCACACCCTGGACACAGACTTTTTGATCTGCTGCCCTCTGGCAGACGGTACAGAAGCCTGCAGACCAGGACCACCCGACACAGGAACAGTTTCTTTCCCTCGCCATCTCCCTTCTAAACAGTTGAACTGTCACACTCCTCCCACTGCCAGACTGCAACTGCACCTTATGTACATTCTGTAGTATTCATTCCACCTCATTTCATTTCTGTATTTTATGTATATACGTTTAGATTAGTTATTTATAGTTGGTTTACACAGCTTTGTGTATGTATGTGTATGCATGTGCAATGTATATATAGACGTGTGTGTGTGTGTGTGTGTGTGTGTGTGTGTGTGTGTGTGTGTGTGTGTGTGTGTGTGTGTGTGTGTGTGTGAGATTTACATTGCTGTGCTCGAGAGCCACCATCTACCGGAACCAAATTCCTTGTATTTGTATGCACATATACTTGGCCAATAAACATGATTCTGATGACTGGGCACAAAAACCATGATTTAGCAGAAATACTATGATTGAGCAGAAGTACTAAGATGTAGTAAAAGTACTTTGATTTAAGAGAAATCAATTATGGAGGAGTAATACTTTAAAATGGGAGAAATATTGATACACACACACATTCACAGAGCCTAAAGGGAAGAGTATTTGTGCCATGGAGTGTTAAGAAGAATGTGAGGTCCATATTAGAAAAGCTGGTAAAAGTTTTGAGAATTGTAATAAATGATGAATATGAATTAGTGGTCTGTGATAGTGTATTAATTTGTAGGGCAAAAACATGTTAACCAAGGTGGAGTTGAACCCACGACTTTTGGGTTGCAGACCTGTGTCATTACCAGCTGCGCCACTGGGAAAGACAGTGAGCCCTTGGGAAACAGGGTGATGAGCAGTCAGAATTAGATCGCGGTGTGAGGCAAAGAGCGCCATTTTTGGAGTTACAAAACATCGTGTAACTCCAAAACTAGGTGGACTAGGAGCATAATTCTTGTACTGGGTGAATCAGCGGACTTTGGTGTACTTTGACTGCGATTTTCATTACTCTTTGTACATCCGTCGCTGAGATATGACGAGAGAAGAAACTGCAGACCTCAGATATGATTGGCTGGCTGGGAAGCTGGCAGAAATATATAGTAATAGTGTGATTAAGCATAAATACTACATTTAGCAGAAATACTGTATTAAGCACAAATCCTATAAAAAGCAGAAATACTATATTAAGCACAAATCCTATAAAAGCAGAAATACTATATTAAGCAATATAAAAATCCTATAAAATGGTATAAAAGCAAAAATACTGTAATATGATTTGGTAGAAAAACTATAATTAATCAGAAATACTATACTGGGTAGAAATACTATATTTAGCACAAATCTTATAAAATAGCAGAAATAGTATGATTCAGCACAATAGTAATAACTTAAACAGAAAAACTGGAAAAGCAAAATGGACAGCTGAAAAAATGCTGAACATGCTAAGGGTCCTTCAAATGTACTTGTTAAATGAAAAAAAAAAAACTGAGCAAAAAAAGTGTAACAGTCACACAATCAGAAATATGGAAACATATGGAAACACACATGCACAGAGAGACACACACAGGATCAAATTCAGTCAACCAGTCTAAATATATTGAATTTAAATCATACAATAAGATGCTCCCATAAAACTCTGTCTCGCCTCTCTCTCTCTCTCTCTGTCACACACACACACACACACACACACACACACACACACACACACACACAGGGAGAGAGAAGTAAGTTTCTAGCTCAGTCAAGCAGCCTGGGAGCTGCTGAATTTAAATCCACCAATCAGAGAGGCTGTGCACTTTTTCCCGCCAAAACAGGTGCATGCAGCACAGAGAGACACAGGATTTTTGCAGTCTATTTCTCATAATGACGACTCCCCTCAAACAAATGACCATAATTTCCTAACTATAGGGGCTAGAACGGTCATTCTTACACCGTTTTGTTCAGAAGAGATGGGGAATCTTAAAGTGTTGACAATGTATCATTAAAATATGAATTATTAAAGATATTTGACTTCTAATGCACCATAACTGAGTAGAGCAAAGCAAAAACTGCCTTGACTTGCCCTCAAACAACGCTTTCTAACTCTAAATCTATTTGGAGTATTGATATCATTCTTTCACCGTAAGAGACAGCAGGCTTTGGTGAACAATCATGGAAATTTTCAGGTCTCTGTGGAAATCCAACAAAAGTTATGACGAGAAAAAAGTGGTTCATTTCCAGAGTTTGAAATCTGAAGAAATCTGAGCGAAGGACAATTTCCTACGCTCAAACAAGTGTAACTCATCTCAGAACGGTAATAGGTGAGAAAAAAATTCTTGAATTGTGAGCGTCAGGAGTGTCTGAAGATATACTGGGACAAGCCTCATGTTTTAACCGCTCGTTAAGGAGATATGACGATTCGAATATGCCTCTCATTACAGAAATCAAGCGGTGATTTTGAACAAACTCTCCATTGACTTTCTATGGAGAGTTTTCAGACTTTGTGTTGCTCTGAGGAGATTTGCCAAAATTCTATAAGTCTCACAACAATGATGGTGACATTTTCGGAAAGCCAGCAAAAAATACCTACGTTTTGATGTATAATTTGTGGAAGTTGAGTGAAAATTGAGCAAGTAGCAAGAAGTTGTTCGGTCATGAAGAGAAGACTGCGAAACCTACAGTGGCACACTGGAAGCCAAGTGCATAGCAACCATAACAACGCATGTATTTTGTGAAAAATCACAATTTTCCAACTCAAAACTTTAAGAGGCATAAAATAAACGGTAAAAGATTTGAAAAATCTGATTTATTCCTGAATAGCCCAATAATTTGAGAACATTTTAAAGTTTGAATGGTTGTTCTACGTGAAAGTAGGAAAAAGTAGTTAAGTTTCAAAAACAAGCAAAATTTAGCAGAATTGCAGAAGTTTCCCATTCATTTCAATGGGACAAATTAAAGGAAAAAAGTAGAATATTTTAAAAAGTATAACAGTTAAAAATACCAAAAGTCATAGCCATCATTAGCAGAAATAGCAGAATAGTTTAAAATTTGAACGGTGAAAATCGGCTGAAAATTGTGGAAGTAGAAAAGTGCCAAAAAAAGTGCAAAAAGTGGCAACTAGAATAACTAGAAAAATTTGCATTTCCTGCGAAAATGCAGTGTGGATGCTTTAAAGCTGAAGCTGTCTGGTGAAAATAGTTGAAAATAGCTGAAGAAATCAAAGTCAGTGATTAACAAGTTGTTGAATTTTAATTACGTTGCAGAACAACATCAAGTTAACAAAAATGTAATAACTTAGCAGAAATGCAATAACTTAGAAGAAACATAACAATTCAGCAGAAATGTTGTAGTTTACCAGAAGCTACAACTTAGCAGAAATGAAATAATTTAGAATAACATAACTTAACATAACATCACATAATAAATAAAAGTAGTGTAACCTAGCAAAAATAATATAATTTAGTAGAAAATTAAAAACTTGGCAGAAATATTACAAGTTACCAGAACTGCTATAATTTTGCAGAAATGTAATAATTAGGCAAAACTGTCAACAGATAACAGCTGAAAAGGCTAAAGTAACCTCAAAGTTACTTGTTTATCTGTTAAAATTACCAGAAACATTAGAAAAGGAAGAAAATCAGCCAGCAGATAAACTGATGTGGAACAAAACCAAGGAAAATAACAGAGTTTACACAGCTGGTGAAATCTAAAATGGCAAAAAACAAAAAAAAAACAAACAAAACAAACAAACAAAAAACCCCAACACAAAACAAAACCCACACAAACAACATTTAGGTAATAAATGCACAAGATGCTGCGGTCAGAGATAAAAACACCCAAAAATAATGTTATTGAAATGCCAAAGAGTGACAGAAAGTTTAGAAAGTAGAAAACCAGTAGTAGAAAAGTAGAACATTCAAATATATTTAGAAACATATGATACAAAATATTTACTCAGTTGTTTCCAATGATTACAATAATGGCATACAGAAATAAAAATCCCATTTGGGACAAACAGAAAAATATTAATAGAAAATGCAAATCAAATGAATCTAACATCTATACAAACAACTGAAGCATCTGTTGGAATTGTGAACATATCCTTGTTTGCCATGTTTATGTTTATGGCCCTAAGATGCGCAGACACATGATAGGCTATTAACTGCAAAAATATACACATATATAAACAGCAAGTGAGAGAGAAAAATATATGCTCTGATTTGGAGCTTTGTGTAAATACCATTTGGCAAGGATAAACAACATGTTCCAATGCCACGTTAAAATTTTCATAAGCTTCATTTTTTCAGTTAGTTTACAGTTTCCTGATTTTATGATAAATATGGTACCAATCTACAAAATACTGTCGAAATGAAGTCCACATTTTGATATATTTGAGGTGTAGAGAGTCACACAGCTGAACAATCGATGTGCATATTTAAAGAAACAGGGATCAAATAAAGAACATTATTGTGGAATAAATTACAGTGAAAATAATCACTGCTTTGCGTTAAAGAGTGACTTATGATGAGGTATTAATTGGGTTAACTTTACCTCTAACAGCTTTTCACATAGTGCTGTGACCAGGATGAAATCCATCATAAAGTAACTGTAAACAGTAGAACCATTAGCATGAATGTTATGGTTCTACTCTGATCAAAACAAAAGTCAGCTGTGTGACCTGATATAAAATATAAAAGAGGAACATATATAAATTGATGTGACCTTTATGAACTTTTCAAAATGACTTTATATGTCTGACCCATTATCTATATATATTAGAGCAGATGTCGAAAACCACTGTTAGACCTAGTCTATACTAATGTAGTTACTGACACCCCATACTAAGGCAGGATTCATACAAACACACATTATTTATTCTCTTAAACATTTTCTTTTTCACATTTTAAGATTGTGTAATTTCTATAAAGAATATGTCTAATAGTGCAATAGATATAGTTATTTAAATGTCCATAATAATGACATGATCATTTTTGTACATCCTACAATTCAAGATTTAGAGCTGTGTGTTTGTATGAATTCAGCTTGCTATACTTATAGACTTAGATATATTAATCCACTATTTACCCAAACAAGTTACATTGTTTGGGTAAATAGATTGGGTTTAATCCTACAAAATAATTTTTCAACAATAAAAAAAAACACAAAAACATCTAGACATTAATCCAGAGTTCAGTTTCATATGTCTGATATTGTTTGTTAAATCTGGTGACACAAACACAGTCAAAAATTCATTGCTAGTGTGACATGTGGTCCTTTTTGCCTTTAACCAATGATATGCTGGTTACTTGGACCAGTTTAGTATTTGCTGTCACAGAGGAATGTTAACCATAAATCCAAAAGACAAAACTGAAAAAAATATGTTAATTGCAAACATGTTTTTGCTTAGTAAAAGGACTGAAATTACATGGAAACTGTCACCTTAAAGCCTCATTGTAAATATCATCACAAACAGATGTTTTACACACAGTTAACAAAGCTCCACCACATCCGATCACTGCATATAAATCTAAAATAAATAAATAAAATAAATAAAATAAAAAATAATAATAAAAAATTAACACAAGGAAGACTTTTGATTTAATAACTAAGCTTAAAATAAGTTTTACCTTTGAATATTTGTGGGAAAAATCTGATACTACCCCAAGAATTCAAAGCCACACTGGAACGATGACAGGCTTGCAGCCCTCTGTCTTCCTGGAGTGAGGTGCCTGATCAGTAGCAGTCAGTTGACAGAAGTCGGTGTCTGTAAGAGTGGCCAAACACTGATACTCTGTCCACTTGCGTAGAGTCTAAGAAGCTGGAATGCAGGCACACTGTACGAGCTTGTTCTAAAAAATACAGAAAAAGGAACATTTTATTTGTGTTAAGGCCTAAAAACTAGAAATAAGTTATAAAATGGACAATGTTGAAATACCTTATAGGTGCTGCAGGCCACATAACCAGAATCCAGAGCAATCTCACACTCACATGATGGTGAGGAAAGACATGAGCTCTGCAATGAGGTTTGAATGTCTCAGTTGGGACACTGAAGAACTCAGAAGACAGCAATACCTGCACAGAGAGACAGAGTAGAAAAAGCATAGATTTGTAATCCATAATGTGAATTAAAACTCAAAAGTGTCAACAAGTATAATCATTTGAGTGTGGAATTCTTTATGCAATAAACAGGATTTAAATTAATTAAATGAATTAAAAGCAATGACATTTTTTTTTTAATCAAAGATAAAGAATCATACCTCTCTCTGCTCTGAGGATCACTGAGCATCTCTGACAGGAAATACAGTTTCCTCAGTATGAGTCATCATTGATGGTCTCAGAGGTGTGTGTAGTGTGGCAGCATGGTGATGGTCTCCAGATCAGGCAGGAGGTCAGGTGATGGGTGTGTCATCTTCTCCATTGAAGACACACTGGTATGGCAGTTCATAACACAGCAGTCTCCTTGTGGCATGTAGTTATCTGTGCAGTCCAGCACTGATGGATCAGGTTTGGCTCAGCAGTTCATGAAGATGGTGTTAAGATGTTGTTGTTTCAGCTGAGGATGGTGAAGTTTGAAGGTTTTCCCACAAAGGAAACAGAACTGTGTGTGCCCTGTCTGAAAAAAATGCATCTACAAAACATAAAGTGCTTTTAACACCACCCACCCTCCCCACCCACCCATCTCAGCCCCAAGTGTCTATGTAATGCTGGTATGGGGTGTCAGTTACTAAATCTAATTAGTGCGTCAGAAAGCGGGGCTACAGCTAAAAGCCCCGCTTTCTGATGTCTTTGTTTATTAGCAGCTTTTTCCAGCTGCTCAGAGAATTCTGACTTGGCCTTTATCCACCCAAACCCAAACCCACCCGGATAAAGGCCAAGTCAGAAAATGGATGCAGAAACTTTCCATGTACTTCTAAATCAGTTTTATACATATTCTGTAAGCTGTAAAAATGTTTTCTCTCACATAATGAATCATTATAGACATCTCTGGTAGCCTAAAGATAGTTTTAAACTTTTAACATTTTTTACCTGTAAAACATGATAAGCAAAAACTCATTCATTCCCAAAACGTTTGATTCTACAAAATCTACTATAATCAAGAAAATATAATTTTCTGTTATTATTCATGTGACCCATAATAAATACCTGCATTTATCTGGGATTTATTTATTTACTATTTCATATTTGAAAGCCCTTTGAGGGGAAGCTCTCGTTTGTTGAGATACATACATCAGAGTAAAAAAAGTATCAACAAAGGAGATGACAATTAACATCCATGAAAAAATGCATTAGTAGATTTAGTCATTTAAAACATGAGAATAAAAAATAAATTATGTCTGTTTAATACTTTTTGCAGCATATTTCAGATCTGAGGTGCATGATAACAGAAAGCAGATCTCCTGCTCTGCATGAAGTACAGCCATGATTTGGTGAAATGATTAATAACATTGCAATAAGAAAGGGTCTTCTTACAGACAAAGTAGGGAAGACAATATGAAGAAATAAGATTTTTCAATGAAAAATCTTTTTAAAGCTCTACAATCAGTAAACTCTGTAACAAACATGATCTGTAATTGTTTCAAAACTCACCAGACGACTTCATGATTGGCTGGAGGACAGGACACAAAACACAGGGTTGTGGTAACTGTAATATGTCCTCAGGACACCTGAATGGAGACTGTGCTGTGGCTGAGAAATAAAAATGAGGTCAAGCAGGGTGTTCTTGTCTGTAGTGGCAGAAGTGATCAGCTGTGAATACCCTCTAGACTGAAACTGCTCCAGAATCTGTTTTCTTCCACTCTGTAACTGGTTCTCATTAAAATCTCCACACACAATTATTGGGTGACAGTCCATTATTTCAAGTGAATCTAAAAGACTTACCAGGTTTTGCATGAATGGTGTCAAACTGTAGTCTGGAGGTCTGTACACAACAGCAATGAGCGCAGGGAATGGAGCCTGAACCTTTAACACTAAGAACTCAAGATCAGTGACATTATGCAGATACTGTTTTACCTGAACCTGAAAATGATTCCTCAAATACACAACAACTCCACCACCACTTCTGCTGGCCATGTGAGGAAAGTTTGTGTAGGACACATGTCTGTTGCGTTTGAACATGGTGTAGCCGTCCAAATGAAGACTGTCTGCAACAAAGGAGCCTTGGAGGTGAGACTCAGTGAGACACAAAACATCTGCTAAACACATTTCATGATGACTCTTGATGTCACTGATGTGAGATGGCAAACCCTCCGTATTGTGATGGATCAGTGTAAGAGTGTCAGGTCTGCTGGCTGTTTCTCTGACCTGAAGAAGAGGCATCATTTCCTCAACGCTGGCTTGTCTCATGGTTTGAGCGCTGCAGTTACCTCGGGATTGGCGTAAATCTTTTTCTCATCCAAGTCCTGTAAATAGAGTCCACTGAGAGACGTCACCCTGCTGAGAGCAACATAAGCCATACCTGGTTCAAAAATGTTCTTCATTGAAACTACAGCTGTCTGTGTTGTAAGACCCTGAGTTTTGTGAATTGTGCAGGCGAATGCGAGCTTTACAGGAAACTGTCTGCGTACCGCTCCTTTAAACTTCAGACTCTCCTCTGCTCTCTCAATATAAACCAGGTCATCAGATGCTGCATTAGCACTGCGGTTGTGTCTCATAGGCTGCCGGTTGTCCATTCTGAGCCCCAGTTTAATTATTTGTCCATCATTTTCAGATCTCACCACCTTTATCAGTATACCAAAAGCACCATTGACCAAACCGTTTAGTGTGTCCAAGTTTCTGGTAAGCATCACTCGAGCTCCTTCAGCAACATTCAGGGTGTCGGGTAAATCATTTCGCCCACCTGTAAATGGTTTGTCTCTTCGTGCCATTCTGCCTGTACATTTATCCTTCTGGAAATCGTCTGCATTGATGATTATAATGTTTGAATGAAGCTTCTTGAGCGTATCTGTGTTGTGGGATTCCACATTCTTGTTGGTGGCATAAATGTGTAAGACCTCGATTGGACATTCTTCTGGTGCAGTCACAGCCTGTGACAACAAATCTCTGTCGCACTGAGAAAGCTCATCTGTCTTTTCTTTGATTCTAATCCTGTTCAACATCTCTGCAAAGGCCACATCATCTTTCTGACGCATGATCTCGGTTAGAGTGATCATCTGAAAATGTTCCTGCCATAGGTCAATCTGTTCTGGATCATAAACACAGAGAGGTTTAGACTGTCGCACTGGTGGCAGCTGGTAAAAATCTCCAACAGCTAAAACTGACATTCCACCAAAAGGTCTCTGAGTGCCTTTGATTTGTTTCAGTCTTGCATCCACATAAGCAAAAAGGGGTTTTGAAACCATTGAAATCTCATCAACAACAATAATTTCAGCATTTATAAGCTCACATCTGACTTCATCTAGTTGGTTACCAAGTCCTTGAATGGGTGGTTTCAGACTCCTGGGTAGTTTCAGTAGAGAATGTAACGTAGAGCCATTGATAGAAAAAGCTGCTGTCCCGGTAAATGACGTCAGTAAAACAGTTGGATTTGATATGTCAGCTTCTTCTGCATTAGCAGGCAGTCTGCTCAGGATCTTTGATGCTTCAGAGTGAATACATTTAATCAGATGTGACTTTCCAGTTCCTGCACCACCGTTGATATAGAAGAAAAATGGATCTGGGTTCAAACCACAAACTCGCTGAATACACCAGTCTCTTATAGCATAGAACACGCAGGCCTGCTTCTGGTTCAGATTCTGATACATTACACGTACCACAGCGGGATCTACTGCAGGTTGTTCTCTGACGGCTCTGATCTCTGTTACAGCATCAGACTGACGACTGTAGTCGGGAACATTCTCCTGTTCGTTCTCATCATCAGAATGTCTCTCAGGAAGATTCTCATCACATTGCAGCCTCACAACTTCAGATTCAGGAGCCAGATTACACCATTCATCAATCACAACATCCCTATTTTGTTCAAACTCTTCCAGTGCACTCTCAATATCCTCAGAGTTCTTCTCATACTTGTCTTTATTTCTCTTCACAACCCTTTTCACAGACTCACTGTGGTCTGAACATGGAAGTCGTACAAAACCTGAGTTGTAGAAGGACTGATAGGTTTGGAACCCTTGTGGTTTCAGTTCCTGCTCTGATCTGTGTGGAAGGTAAAGTCTCAACAGTCGTCCATAATATTGCTCAGGGTCTTTTTCCTGTGAACAGTGGTAATACCTGATTATAGCTGGTTTATCATTCTTTCGCCTTTGTACAAATCCAAGCTGATTTAGAAGAGGAAGCACATCTTTTCCTTCATTTGGACCACTCACCAACCGGCACAAGGCAGCAAAATCAGCCAGTGACATTTCCTCATATTCTGGTGTCTCAGGTCTGCATTTGTATTTATCACTCAAACTTGTCATCCAAATATTACAACTGTCATGTGTTGTGGATTCCAGGTAGCTCATCGGGCGACTCATTTTACTGGGTTATCATCTGTTGGTACAAATACAACACTGCGGGAACATTTTTTCATTTTTAGGCCACAGACTCGAGTCACACACTCCTGTGCACTGATTTCTCTCTTTTTTGAATAAGCCTGCATCACAGCTCTCATTTCATCACATTCATTGACCGTGTTCTTATCAGAGTTATCAATAACTGTCTTCAGGTATTCAGAGAGGCCAGATTCTTTCTTCGTTATATATTTACAGAGATATTCTATACATGAATAGGCATTCAATATTAACGAGACATCTAAATTAGAGTTCCAGGCTTCAAGCAGGTCTGAGTTGTAATTGTTGATCCAACAGTCCTTTGGGTCACGTTTCAGAATCAGCGCTGTTTTCTTGTTTATGTCTTGGAGGCATTGCTCATACTCATTCATTGTCAAGTTGCATCGTGACAGAATCTGCTCTATGGTGAGAGAAGCAGCTTCAGGTTCCTTCAGCAGGTTCATCAAAGGTCTGAGTTTTGCTTTTGCAGCTTCAGTGTCTGAATCCTCATCCTGTCTCACAATCATTGTTCTTGTGGATGGTGGTTTGGAAACCCAAATCTACAACCAGAGTTCACACTCTTAAAGCATGTCTTTTTGTGTGGTTTTGCTGTGCTTTTGTAGTTCAGCGACTTTTTGTGCAGTTCAGGCTGTTTTTCTGGATCAGGGAGTTGAGCTGAGATGTATCTGTCCACAAAGTCACAGACAGTTTGGTCATCATCCACATCTACTTCTACCTTTTCTCTAATCCACAGCAACATGTGTATATGAGGACTACCTCTGTGCTGGAACTCAACTCTGTAAAAGTAATCAATGATTTCACCAAGGGGGTGTGCAGGAGAAAAAAGCAAATCTCTGAACAAAGCCTCAACACGTTTATCAAACATTCGCATGGTGGTTACTGGATTTGATCTTAGAATTTCACACTTTTCTGACCAGTCCAGGGCTTCAAAATCAACCTCTTCACCTTGCTGTCTCTTTATTGCTTGAATCACTTCAGGCCATCTCATCTCAGCAGCAGAGAAAGTGACAAAGAACTGAGGTGTTCCTATTTGACGGACCATACTGAATAAATCTCTGGTAGTTTTCTGCCAGTAAGCTGGAGTTCCTCTGAGTGGCTGCATAAATCTGATTGCATCTTTATTTCTTACCAGCTTTTCTACTTCTGTCTTACTTTGTAACATTCCTGATGTGATTTTGCGTCCATCTTTCGTCATAGTTTTACCTTTCCTTAACTGTATTGTCATGCTGGAATTAGCCAAGTGTATTTCAGTGACAAACTGTGAGAAAAACAGGTAATTTGTGTCTTTAGCAAATCTTGCATCAATGTTGAAAAGCCTTGACTTGAAGTAAGCACTTGGTGTGAGTTTAAGACGTCTCTTTTCATCCAGTGTATTCTGACCAGTAGGAAACTGCACAGGAAATGCCATGGCTTCCAAATGAGGAGTTCTGAAGAAGCTAACAGGATTGTTTCTTTCTGCAGGAGCCACACAATATGTGTTATCAGTGAAACAGAGAATCTCTTCTGAAATGTCTACAGGCTGCAGACAACTTTCTAGAGCAAAACCTCCATTGTTCAAATCACTTTCTGGTTCCTCTAGATTTTGTTCCTCTGGTTGTTCATCACAGGATTGCATATTAATAGCTTGTTCACTTTCAGACTCACTTTCGCACAAAAGGGCATCTTTTTCATAGTTGTCAATTTCCATTAAATCTGCTTCATCATAATCATCACTTCCCATGCTGGCTTCATCACTGCTGTCATCATCAGGCAACGTGGGATCACAAAGCAATGCATCATCTCTGATAACAATATCTGTGTACTGTGGATGAATTTGTTTCAGTTTACGCAGGGCTTGGATCAGTTTAGACCAGGTGACAGTCTGGAACAGCTGATGGCCTTTGTAGCACAGTCGTCTTTTTAGCTTGATCCTCATTATCTGTGATTGGTTTCTGAGCCGAGGTAAAGAATCAACTGTTTGTTGGACTTCAGATGGTACACACACCACATTACCACGTATGAGTCTTTGTCTGCCCTTTGAAGAGGAATAATCTTTGCAAATGGTATGCATTTGGCAATCAGATGTCTCTCCAGAATGTTGAGATCACACAGTTCAGCTGGAATATCCTGCAGTTCTAAACCATTGACAGCAGCAAGCCTGGGCATGCGTCCACTTTTGAGGGAACTGTGACACGTGTGACAGATATACTCCTTTTTTTCTCTCATCAGGAAAGCTGCAGTGATCATTACATGCTTCATCACACATATGAACAAATTTACCAGTTAGACACTGCTGAGCTACAGTTTCGTGTTTTGAGTAATTGTTTCTTTTGCAGATTTTCACCTGATTAGGAAAAGAAGCTTTTAGACAAACAGTACAAACATAAGATGGTGCTGATTTAATGTTTGATCTGAAACGAGATATGGCCTCATTCATTAAAGTGTTATCTGACTGACACTGTAAACTTTCAGCTGGTCGATGCATCTGACGATATTTTCTTTTTATGTTCATTGCACATCTGATATTATGCATCTGTCTAAAAGAAAAACCGTTCCAATATTTTACTCTCATTCGTTCTCTCATATTGTCCTTGTGTTTCTGCTGAAATTGTCTCTCTTCTCCATAACGTTTAATCATGTAAGATCGTTTTTTCTGTTTAAATTCTTCACTTTCTTTATATAGATTATATACATATGACCTCATGTAAGCTTTTATGTTTCTCTCTGAATCCAGCACAAGTTCTGTATATTCTTCTTATACGTTCCTTCTGCTGTTCTTTGAACATAGGAGATTGTCTATAAGATTCTTTATATGTTTTTCTCATACGTTCCTTCTGCTTTTCTCGGAAAATGGGAGATTCTCTATATGTTCTTGTTATACGCTCCTTCTGCTTTTCTCGGAATAACGAATCTTCTTTATACATCCTTATGACACGTTCTCTTTTTCTCTCTCTAATTTTAGCACTATCTCTATAGATTTTTCTAAAATGTTCTCTCTGTTTCTCTCTATATGTAGCATTGAGTTTATACAGATTATTTTTGTACACACTCTTTTTCTTACTGTGATCAGAATCATGAGACTTTCTACTAGAATCTTTTTTTCTTTGCCTTAAAGCTTTCATCAAAAGTGTACGTCTGTCTTTCTTTCTTTTCTGATTTTCCTTTCTCTGTGGAAGATTTTCTTGGACCAATAATCGTCTCCTAATCTTTCTCCTTTGCTGTTTATTAAGCTTCAACAGTTTATGTGAGAGTTCCTCTGTTGTCTCAGTCAAACAGGAGGCAGTGTTTAAATCATTCTGAGGAACAGATTCTTTTGTTACCTGAGTGTCTCTTACAGAAGATGCAGGGGTTTCTATTTCTAAATAATCATAAGGACGATTGTTCAGCTCAGCAGCTGGCTCATTTGAATAATCCACTCTGGATGACATCACTTCAGTGGCTAAAGTGTCGGTCACAGTTTTCTGTGTCTGCTCAGTGGATTTTGGGGTTTCAAATTCAGGTTCATTTAAAGCTGGTGCTGGAACAGTTGTAGCTGTTTGTCTGTTTTCATCAGCATCTCTTTGGTCAGCAGGGTTTTCACTGTGAAACTCGACAGGCTGTAGCTCATAAGTGCAGGATGGCGCGATGCTAAACATTCGGTACAAGCGTTTGATCCTGTCAATCATGTCGTTAAGACGTGTGAATTTTAACATAACTGCAGTTCCACCACTTACAGCTAGCGACAATGGCATTCCTGTAGACTTACGTGGGTGAGGGTCAAAATATGCGTATTCACCTGAAGTCAGCCTGCAAACTGCAATGACGGTTCCTCCCATGACTAGCAAAGCATAGCGAACCGCTGAAGCCAAACACTGTAGTCCCTGTTCAAGGCTCGGAAGATGATTTGTACCATCAAATGTGCCATAATGAGCAAACTGAGACATGTCCACTTGATACTCGTGTCTGCGGCTGGTGACCACTGTGGGAAGCTCATCACAGGCTAGAAACACGCTGTTCACAAACCTCTTTCTGGCATCTGAATACACGGCATGGCCTTTGTCCAACACACGGTTTAGATCTGCTCTGGTAATGAATTCATCCTCGTGTAAGAATGACAGGAAAACCAAACTGTTCGCCATGCATTGCTGATTCCTGTACTTTCCATACTTAGCAGAAGCCTGGCTTCGGGACGCACAGATGCTACTCACTCGTGGACGACTTTCACTGTTTGTAACCTGTACATGAGACGGTCCTGGAGCTTCTCCATCATGCTGCGTTTGCACAGTTACCTGGGGTTCAGTCTGGATTACCTGCTGTACTTTAGCATCTGGCACACATGCTGAGGGAACACCTCTCTTTACCACATCTGCATAAGACACTGCGGCTGTCTGAACGCTGCTCTGCACTTCTGGACTGGGAATACTTGTAACAGACACCTTACCCTCCTCACCGCTCTGAGAAACATTTACCTGTTCTTTCTGCTTTTGCCATCTAAGCTTCTGGGACTGCGACCTTTGACCTTTTCTTGGCATTTTGTGCAAGTACAAACTGGACCTTATATTTATACACAAATGTAAACAAAACTCAACCTGTAAACACTGAAAACTGATTCCTCAACTTTCTCTTAAATCAGAGCTTTATCAGAATTGATGTAAAAGGCTCACTTAAATACAAACTCAATATTTAGTTTAACTTATTTAAAGTTCTTTGAAAACACTTTGGTCTGTTTTATTGTACCTTTTTCAAAAACTGTATATTATTACTTCTATTTTTTTTAACCAGACTGGATAACAAATTGGTCTATACTTCTGTAAAGTAATATGCAGAATAAATCTCAACAATCAACAGGCTATAATTAAACTCTTAGCTTTTAAGTAGACTTTGTGTAAATCTTTCAGATATTTAAAATTTAAAGCAAATATAAGGAGCTGTGATGGTGTGGTGATCAGATGACAGGCTATGGGGATTCTTCAGCTGGATGTTCTGCAGCAGTCAGGAAACAGGAAGTCTGGGTTCTCAGGGCAGCCTCTAGATGACAACTGTAACGAATACTTACACTGAGTGACAAAAAGGGTTTGTCCTTAAATAATAATAGTATAAACTTGTAGTCAAATGTTATAGCCAATGAAACAGACTTGAAAAATATATTTGGATCCAATTTATTGTTTATGTGAATATAAGTCTGAATGTATGTATTACAAAATAACCAGATTATCTTATTACAAATAAACCTTGAAAAAGGTGTGTATTTTATATAATTTATCAAAGTAACAGCACCCGTAAGCCAAACTATCAGTGTTTATTCCAAAGTGTAATGTAAAAATTAAAATGACAAATGTAGGGCTCTGTAAGTAGTTTCTACAGTGAGTTCTACTATACTGTAATTCTATTACTGTATATTCAACTTTTTACTTGTAATTTCCAGCAAAATGACTGGATGTGAGAGAGTTTAACGACAGGAAAGATGGAGCAGTGAGAGCGGAGATCTCTCAGAATTCTGAAAACAGATTGACGAAGTTCTGGTAACTTCAATTCCAAAACTTAGATTCTGGTAAAACTTGATTTCAAGTCACAGGATTGCGTTTCAACTCAGGTTCAAGCTTGTCAACTTAGATAGAGCTCATGGCGGAGAAATGATAGAAGATAGAATGGCTTGTCAAAAAGATGGAGCAGGGAGAGGGAGAGTGATAGGACAGACTGAATTGCTTGTTAATGATAGAGGGAGAGGGTTTTCTGCAGCAGGTCACCTGTAAGACAGAAAGAAAGTGGAATTAGACACACTTCCAATAAAGCTGGCTTTACTGTATTTTTCAGACTATAAGGCACATTTAAAAGCCTTTAATTTTCTCAAAAATAGACAGTGCACCTTATGTATGGTTGTGTTTACTGATTTCAAACCAATTCTATGTGGTACACGGCACTCATGGCATCTGTCAAATGTTTTAGTATGACTTTGGTAAGCTACAAAGCAGCACCACTTGATGTATTGTTGGAGCATGGCTACCATAGTCAGCACCCTCGTAGAGTAATTCGTACTGTGCTTCAACATAATATGGTGTGTGTGTATATAAGGGCCTGGCACCTGTTGAGAGCCATGCTTATGAAGCAGATTTCAAACTGATCAATCCACATTCATCAATACACAAATCCTGAAAAGTGAGTGAATTGTTCTGTATTTTATGTCTTACAACTGAACAATTTTGAGAGTTATTGTAAATGAGTTGAATAAAGTTTGACTTATCTGTTTTGTTTGACTTAATGTGCCTTAGAATTTAGTGCGCCTTACAGTCCGAAAAATACAGAACATATATATCATTACACCCTGAAGAGTTGTACAGTACATTATTAGATTCAACTGAATGAAAATGTTTAACATATGGTGGTGGAACATTTCTAAGGACATTTTGCATTCTATTAACACAATAAAAACAAACAGAGTCTGTAAACCAAGATGTGGTGCTACAGTAACTTACTGTAAACATTATATGGTCAAGCTAAACCCACACAATGAAGTCAGAGCAGACAGTTTCAGACCACCTGGTTTAAACACTTCACATGCACTCAACTCACATGTTCCTAAATGCCCAAAGGTCTCAAATTCCCGATTCTGTGTGTACTTACCTGGTACAACACTATATCATAATGTCTGGGGAGCCGTTAACATAAAAGTAAAAAATAATTTACTCAGTATGACTTTTGGCAAAATGAAAAATTTGGAGACAGATGACTCCTATACAGCAGTTTCTACATATTTCAGTCAAATATGGGGCATGTTTAATACACACCCCGCTAAATCTACAATAAACTTAGCATGGCCGATATTAGGGCCTAATTAAAAATGTAGTATGATGATAAGAGAGATTTGTAAGTCTGGAAATATTTTCATAGACTTTTCTATTATTTGATAATTGCCAAGAGCTGTGCTGACTCACAGCACTAAACTGAATCTCATATAATGAGAAACATTTCCCAGCACTGCACATCAGACAAACCTTTACTTACCAGACTTGAGACGATCAGATCAGCAGTCTAGAGAAAGGAAACAATTCATCAGATCACTGTTTGATGATTCAGACTGTGGAGCCTCTTCACACACAATCCAATTTACTGTGACACAAATTAACTAGTAAAATCCTCAATTACTTTAAGGCTTTATGAGCTTACTGTAGTGTAAAGAGGAGATAAATGAACTGCAGCGTCTCACATGGCATGTGTAATAAAAGCATTCATTACTACAGAAATGCAAAGAATAGCCATCAATTGGCACAAGTGCAGGATATACCAAATATTTCCTACACAGAAGCCTTGTGGCTCCAACATTTTCTACAACAGGTCAGTGCTAATAAAGTGTGAAAAACCCAAACTTTTAAAAATGTTAGCTACAAAGTAATTATATAAATCAGAAGCAACAGAAAACCTCATCATGTCTGACATGAATATGTAAATCTTAAAATACATTTAAATATTAACATGTTACAATAGCAGAGGTGCACCATGTTTTGTAATTAAAATTAAATGTCTTAAAATATTACACTAAAAAGTCATTTCATTGTACCCGTTGCTAGGAATATTTATGAATTTTTGCAGTGTACCTTTTGGCAACTTTTCTATCTAATTTTAAAACACATTATATTCACTAAATAAGTAATAAACTAATTAGACACACTGGCTGTAATGTACCTAACAATGTCCACTCACACCTCTGGTTCTCTTCGTTTTTATTACTGTTAAAGCTATTACTTATACCGAGTCAGGCAAAATACTTCTACAATGTTCTGACTTTAATGTAATACATCAGAATTTGAGAGACAATATAAATCAATACCTGTGCAGCTCTTAAGTGTTTGAGCAACCACTTATACTGACTCCCCTAAAACACTTTAATTGTTTTGTCTGCTACTTAAATCCACAAACATAAGGAGAAAATGAACAACTGTATAAAGACATCTGACATTTAGTTATGTTTAGATTTGATAAGCCATAAGAAATTTAAATCATACATAAATGGGCTATTAAACTTCAGGGACATTTTCAGGGAGAGTCAGAGGGTCCTGTGTGGGGCTTTGCTGCTACAGGTCACAAATCCTGTGTGTTTGCCAATCAGTAAATGGAAACATATCACAAAAGGTCAAACTGTATTTAAGTTGCCAAATGTGCTACGCAATGCCAGGTTCATACTGCTTCAGTTACAATCACTGTTTACTTACCAGCAAAGGCAAAACCAAAGATCTCGTTCACTCTGTGTAACAAAAGACAAAGCACAAAAATACAGAATGAGACAACTCAGATCAGCATCACAATCAATACTACATCAATCTGTGTAGTCCAAAAGATTCAGTACACTTCTTTGTTTACCACAGCAACAAACAACTCACCTCTTTTTCTACACCTTATTAAAGATTACTGTCTTCATTAAGGTAAAATGTGGTTTCATCCATTTGTAATAAGCCACACAAGTTTCTCAGTTATGTGATAGCTCTATTAGTTTGGTGCTATTAGATAACACAGATTTAATAAGCAATGATTTGCTACACCTAGCACTGCACACTTTATCAAATTGATAAAGTTTAATTTAAAAGCATGAACAATCATAAATGAAAGCTTGGATGATATATTTGTAGGCTTCAACATTTCAGTTGGTCTGCATTCAAATTCTGCTTCTAAAAATATTATCACCTGCACACAGTATCATTTAGTATCATTTAATATGCTGTTGTTTTAAATATGTACATATCATATTAATAATATTAATGGCGCACTGCAGCATTTTATTTATTTGAAGGTGGCCTTTTTATATTTTATTAACTTCTCACTTTGTGAAAAATTAAACAGAGCTGCAGGTGTAGGTTTTACTTAAAAAGAAAACCAGTCTGCACAAACTAGTGTTTGTTAAACAGTTCTTAAAATTTAACTAAAAAACTAAAATTGATTAATTTAAAAAAAACTTCTTCTTGTTAAGAAATGTTATTATTCTTATATTATGTGTTTTATCCTCACTCTCTCTCTCTCCTTCTGTTAATTAACCCACAACACAGACACACCGGCACAGGCACGTGACTCTTTTCTCCCGGCCTTCTGTCAGAGGCGGTAAAATGGCTCCTTTGAAGTTACCGACCCTGCTGCTTCAGCAGCTTATCAGTGGTTCTAAGATGGCGGCTTATTACCTTACAACCTATAGAATGAGGCCGTTTTAACTGACTGATTTGTGAAGAGGAGAACTAACTTCAGCTTCCTAAAAGACTCAGAAACACTAACACACCGAATGAACCAAATACAACACAATAACTGTATTAAACAATCAAATGAACCAAATACATTTTGCACTGGGCCTATAGGAGCTAGGCTAGGCGTTAGCACTTGGTTGTTAGGGCTAGCTTACCAAACACTCCTTTTAAATACTAAAATTACAACGTTTCACTAACAAAGCAGCCATTGTGTTACTTTAATATGACTTATACTTGACTGGCTCTATAAGTCACTAACAACAACTCGGTAAATCACTCAAACAGCTTATAGACATTTTATTTCAGAAAAGAGAGACAGAGAAGCAGCGCTTACCGGCAGGGATCAAGCAGAGAGTGGGAGGAGATTCAGGAGTCAGCCAGAGACGTAAAATAAGAGGCATTCACGGGTAGTGGGAAACTCCGCCATGCCAATTTTGTGTAATGGCATTGGCATTGAAAATGCCAATTTTGTGTAATTACAAAAATATATGTAAATTTAAATAGTATTAAACTAGATATTTTTGGAACAGAAAACAACTAGCAGAGATTTAATTCTATAAGTTGAATAAATATTTCAAACATGATTATTTTAATTTGAAATTATGGTTAAAAGTCATGAATAAATATAAGGTCATTATGTTAAAATGTACTGTATTATGATATATTTATTTAACTGGCTGGAGTAATAAGAACAGTCTTCTCCTGAACAACAAAACCAAGGGGCTGGTGTTGGTGTTCACCTAAGCATCCTCACAGGACAGTAGGAGCTGCAGAGGCTCGCCTCGCTGCACTGCAGGAATCAGAGGTTCAGGAGGTACTTTAACCCCACTGCCATGAGGGTTTTCAACAGTGACTCCTGACATGTTCATTGCACATTTATTTATTTTATTCTAATACATATTGGTTATAATCATATGGATTCTAACCTAAATAGACTTGCACCCACTTGTTCACCCCTGCTGCAGTGAGGTAAAGGTGTGGCTTTCTCCAACAAGACTCTTCAGTGAAGGTTTTAAAGACAACCATCTAAACCAGGGTCAGCAACATTTAAGACCCAAAGAGCCATTTGGACCCGATTTGCACGAAAAAAGAAAACACTGGGAGCCACAAATACTTTTTGACATCTGAAATGAAGATAACACTTCACACATTGTTTTTTACCTTTATGCTCTGTATAAACAACTATACTGTGTTGCTTATGAAATCCATGAAATGCTACAAAGTAAATGAAATTTTATTTATGTAATGGACACATCTTAAAAATAACAAAAAGTAAAAACATCCAGTTGAAGGTCTCTCTTAAATGAATTGAAAAGCTGAACTTGAATTGTCCATGTATCAAACAAAAACTGATCCTTATATCACCTTTGGGCTTTCAGCGCATAAAGGGCCTTCACCTGAATTTGGAAAAAGCACTATGCTCCTAAAAATGAATAATAAATATTTGCAAAATATCTACATAAATATTTATTTTACCTGGTTAACATGCATGGCGGGTTGAGGCCTGCTAAAATTTATTTTAGTTACAGAAATATTGTAACTCAGCAGAAACATAGTAACTTGGAAGAAGTAGTACAACATTGCAGAAGTGTTGTAATACAGCAGAAATGTTAATATGTAGCGCAAACCTAAAAACCAGGAAGAAATGGTGTAAGAGTATAACTTAATATACAGTAGTATAATAGTAACACATAGTAGAAATGCAACATAGGAGCTGAAATAGTATAATTTAGCAGAAAAGTAATAATTTAGCAGAAAAGTAATACTTTAGCGGAAATATTGGAAATGCAAAACAGCCAGCTTCAAAAAGCTGAAGTTTCCTCAAAAATTAGTTGTTGTTCAACTGTGAAAACTTCTCAGAAACATTAGAAATGTTACAGAGGAACTGCCAGCAGATACACAAAGCTAAGGCAAAATGAGATGCCTAGCAATGTTTACAAATAGGGACAAACACACACAGTGATAAATAACCCATATTCAGAAAACAATGTGCAAAAACATGGATGCAAGCATAAACACAGACATACATACAAACATACACACACAAGGGCACACAGGGACAAACAAACGTGTCCTGTGTGTTTCTATGCCAGTCAATCAGTCTGAATCTGGTCAAGTTGAATACACTAATGGATGCTGGTCACCTGCGAATAAAAATTGAGTCACACAAGCACAGACAAAAACACACACACACACACACACTTCTGTAAAGTTATTAGAAGTTAAAAACTTCAAACACTGACATCGGCTTTTTCAGGGTAATTTTTTTTTTTTTTTTCAGCTTTATATTTTCAGCTGTATCTATGAGAGTCAAAAAGCCTGGATCTGCTCAATTTGAATCCACCAATCAGAGCTGTCACTTCTGTCTGCTTCATCAGGCTATGTAGTTGTCCCTGTCAGTGCAGCTGCATCCCTTGCTCACACCGACAGAGACATGGGCTTTCTGTAATGTATTTCAGACATGGAGCAGTAGCATCACATCTTAGCAAAAACATTGTGACTTAAGAGAAACATAATAATTTAGCAGAAATACTATGATTTGGAAGAAATCATAGTATTTGGCAGAAATACTACATTTAGCACAAATCCTATAAAATAGCAGAAATTCTATGTTTTAGCAGAAATACTGTATTTATCACCAATACCAAAAAGTAGCAGAAATACTATGATTTGGTAGAAATCCTATAATTCAGCAGAAATACTATTATTAAGCAGAAATACTATAATTAGCATAAATCTTATAAAATAGCAGAAATAGTATGATTTAACAGAATAGTAATAACTTAAATAGAAAAATTGAAAAAGCAAAATGGACAGCTGAAAAAATGCTGATGGTAAGGGTTGCTCAAATGTGCTTGTTGAAAGGTAAAAATTGACAAAAAAAAAGAAAAGAAAGAAATAACAGCCAGCAGATACACACAATTACAATTATGGACACAAATGGAAACACAAATGCACAGAGAGAGACACACACAGGATGTAATCGAGTCAACCAGTCTAAATATAATCAGTTTGAATCCTACAATGACATGCTGCCATAAAAAGGGTCTCACACACACACACACACACACACACACACACACACACACACACACACACACACACACACACACAGCAGCAGCAGCAGCAGCAAGTGAACAAACAGTGGCTGTGCATACTGTGTTTCCTGTATGTCCCTAGGTCAGTCAAGCAGCCTGGAGCTGCTGAATTTGAATCCACCAATCAGAGAGGCTGTGTACTTTTTCCCGCCAAAACTGGTGCACCAAGTGCAGGCTTTTACACACCCAGCATAGAGACAGAAAGGATTTTTGCAGTTTATTTCTCATAGTGAGGATTCCCCTCAAACAAATGGCTATAATTTCCTAACCGTAGGGGCTAGAACGGTCATTCTTACACCGTTTTGTTCAGAAGAGATGGGGGAATCTTAAAGTGTTTACAATTTATCATTAAAATATGAATTATTAAAGATATTTGACTTGTAATGCACCATAACTGAGTAGAGGCAGCGAAAACTGCCTTGACTTGCCCTCAAACAACGCTTTCTAACTCTAAATCTATTTGGAGTATCGATATCATTCTTTCACCGTAAGAGACAGCAGGCTTTGGTGAACAGTCATGGAAATTTTCAGGTCTCTGTGGAAATCCAAAAAAAAGATATGACGAGAAAAAAGTGGTTCATTTCAGAGTTTGAAATCTGAAGAAATTTGAGCGAAGGACTAATTTCCTACCCTCAAACAAGTCTAACTCATTTCAGAACGGTAATAGGTGAGAAAAAAATTCTTGAATTGTGAGCGTCAGGAGTGTCTGAAGATATATACGGGACAAGCCTCATGTTTTAACTTCGCCGTTAAGGAGATATGACGATTCGAATATGCCTGTCATTACAGAAATCAAGCGATGATTTTGAACAAACTCTCCATTGACTTTCTATGGAGAGTTTTCAGACTTTGTGTTGGTCTGAGGAGATTTGCCAAAATTCTATGAATCTCACAACAATGATGGTGACATTTTCTGAAAGCCAGCAAAAATGCCTACGTTTTGATGTATAATTTGTGGAAGTTGAGTGAAAATTGAGCAAGTAGCAAGAAGTTGTTCGGACATGAAGAGAAGACTGCGAAACCTACAGTGGCACACTGGAAGCCAAGTGCATAGCAACCATAACAACGCATGTATTTTCTGAAAAATCACAAAAATGAAACTCAAAACTTAAAGAGGATAAGATGAAAACGGTAACAGATATGAAAAAGCTGAATCATTAATGAATAGCCCAATAATTTGTGAACATTTTAAAGTTTGAATGGTTGTTCTAGGCGAAAGTATGAGAATGTAGTTAAGTTTCAAAAACAAGCAAGTTTTAGCAGAATTGTGGAAGTTTCCATTCATTTCAATGGGACAAATTAAAGGAAAAAGCTTAATATTTTAAAAAGTATAATAGCATAAAATACCAAAAGTCATAGCCATCATTAGCAGAAATAGCAGAATAGTTTAAAATTTGAACGGTGAAAATCGGCTGAAAATTGTTAAAGTAGTTAAGTGCCAAAAAACGTACAAAAAGTGGCAACTAGAATAATAAAGTATAAAGAATAAAGAGAAACAGGAACTCAATAGTGTGGATGCATAAAGCATCCACACAATAAAGTATAAAGAACTAGAAAAATTTGCATTTCCTGCGAAAATGCAGTGTGGATGCTATAAAGCTGAAGCTGTCAGCTGAAACTAGCTGAAAAAGCTGAAAAGTTGCAGAAATTGTAAAACCTTTGCAAAAAATTGTAATAACTTTGCAGAAGCATAAGAACTTAGCAAAAATGTAATTACTTAGCAGAACTGCAATAATGTAAAGAAAACATAATACTTGGCAGAAATACAATAACATAGCAGAACTTAGCAGCAGAAATTAGAATAAATATTGTAACTTAGCAGAAACAAGATAACTTTTCAGAAATATAGGATTTTAGCAACCATGGTACCAGATTACATAGATACTTTATTTAAACAAAATACCTAAACATTGCACAAATACTGTGATTTAGGACAAATACTACAACATAGCAGAAATGCTGTAATTCAGCAAATATACTATGCTATGGCACAAATAGAAAGAATATGCTCAAATACTATGATTTTGCTCAAATAATATAATTAAGCAATAATACTAAGATTTAGCAGAAATACTGTATTTAGCACAAATACCGAAAAGTAGCAGAAATACTATAATTTAGCATAATAGTAATAACTTGCACAATTACAAATATGGACATGGTAAATGGCCTGTATTTATATAGCGCTTTTATGGTCCCTAAGGACCCCAAAGTGCTTTACATATCCAGTCATTCACCCATTCACACACTGGTGATGGCAAACTACGTTGTAGCCACAGCCACCCTGGGGCGCACTGACAGAGGTGAGGCTGCTGGACACTGGCGCCACCGGGCCCTCTGACCACCACCAGTAGGCACACAATAAGATACACCCATAAACGCTCTCTCTCTCTCTCTCTCTCTCTCTCTCTCTCTCTCTCTCTCTGTCACACACACACACACACACACACACACACACACACACACACACACACACACACACAAGCAGCAGCAGCAGAAGCAAGTGAACAAATAGGGGCTGTACATACAGTGTTTCCTGTATGTTTCTAGGTAGGTCAAAAAGCCTGGAGCTGCTTAATTTTAATCCACCAATCAGAAAGGCTATGTACTTTTTCCCCGCCAAAACAGGTGCACCTGTTTTTACACACACGCAGCACAGAGACAGGATTTGTTCAGTCTATTTTTTCATAGTGAGGACTCCTCTCAAACAAATGGCTATAATTTCCTAACCGTAGGGTCTAGAACGGTCATTCTTACACTGTTTTGTTCAGAAGAGATGGGGGATTGTCAAGTGTTGTGTGTTTAAAGTAAAAATATGAATTTGTAGAGATACATGACATGGATGAGTGGTTGACTTACAACCCATGAAAGCCCCAATATGGAAATTTGAATGTCTCAGCCGTCAGATGTGATGGGCTGGTTGGGAAGTCATGCATGACTTGATATGTCAATTTGAAAATTACAGTACTCACAGAGGATTGGCTCCCTGAGGAGCTGGCAGGAATACATAGAAATACTATGATTACCCAGAAATACTGCGTTTAGTAGAAATATTATGTTTTAGCACAAATACTATAAAATGGCTGAAATAGTATGATTTAGCACAAATGCTGTATTTAGCACAAATACTGAAAAGCAGCAGAAATGCTATGACTTAGCACAATAGTAATAACTGAAATAGAAAAATTGGAAAAGCAAAATGAACAGCTGAAAAAATGCTGAACATTCTAAGGCTCCCTCAAATGTAATTGTTGAATGAAAAAAAATCAGCAAAAAAAAAGTATAACAGTCACACAATCAAAAATATGGACACATATGGAAACACACATGCACAGAGAGACACAGGATCAAATTCAGTCAACCAGTCTAAATATATTGAATTTAAATCATACAATAAGATGCTCCCATAAAACGCTCTCTCGCCCTCTCTCTCTCTCTCTCTCACACACACACACACACACACACACACACACACACACACACTAGCAGCAGCAGCAGCCAAATAGCCTGGGAGCTGCTGAATTTGAATCCACCAATCAGAGAGGCTGTATACTTTTTCCCGCCAAAACAGGTGCAGCTGTTTTTACACACATGCAGCACAGAGACAGGATTTGTGCTGTCTATTTTTCATAGTGAGGATTCCCCTCAAACAAATGGCTATAATTTCCTAACCGTAGGGGCTAGAACAGTCATTCTTACACCGTTTTGTTCAGAAGAGATGGGGGATCTTAACGTATTGACAATTTATCATTACAATATGAATTATTGAAGATATTTGACTTCTAATGTACCATAACTGAGTAGAGGCAAAGCGAAAACTGCCTTGACATGCCCTCAAACAATGCTTTCTAACTCTAAATCTATTTGGAGTATCGATATCATTCTTTCACCGTAAGAGACAGCAGGCTTTGGTGAACAATCATGGAAATTTTCAGGTCTGTGTGGAAATCCATCAAAAGATATGATGAGAGAAAAAAGTGCCTCATTTCCAGAGTTTGAAATCTGAAGAAATCTGAGCGAGGGATGAATTTCCTACCCTCAAACAAACCCAATTCATGGCCAAATGGTAATAGGTGAGAAAGAAATTCTTGAATTGTGAGCGTCAGGAGTGTCTGAAGATATATTGGCACAAGCCTCATGTCTTAACTTTGCTGCGTTAAGGAGATATGACGATTTGAAAATGCCTCTCATTAGAGAAATCCAGTGGTGATTTTGAACAAGCTCTCCATTGACTTTCTATGCAGTTTTCAGACTTTGTGTTGGTGTGAGGAGATTTGCCAAAATTCTATTATATAGAAATACTGTAATCAGCACATATACTGTAACATTTTAGAAATTCCTCCACTTAGTAGTAATACTATAACATAACACAAATGTTATGATGAGTTGAGCGGCTGGTACTCTGGTGCAGTCAGCACAATCTGGAGCTGAACACTCTTAAAACTGTAGAGATGACAGTGGACTTCAGGAGACATCCTCAACTCTGCCACCCCTCATCATATCAGACAGCCCTGTGTCGACTGTGGAGATCTTCAAGTTGCTGGGTACCACCATCTCCCAGGACCTGAAGTGGGAGACCAACATCACCTCCATCCTCAAAAAGACCCAGCAGAGGATGTACTTCCTGAGACAACTGGGGAAGTACAGTCTTCCACAGGAGCTGCTGATCCAGTTCTACACTGCAGTCATTGAGTCTGTCCTGTGCTCCTCCATCACAGTCTGGTATGGTGCAGCCACTAAACAGGACAGGTGCAGACTGCAGCGGACTGTACTGGGCAGCAGAAAGGATCATCGGCGCCCCCTGCCCTCCATCCAGGATCTGTACCTCTCAAGAACCAGGAAACGGGCAGGGAAAATCATCACAGACCCCTCACACCCTGGACACAGACTTTTTGATCTGCTGCCCTCTGGCAGGCGGTACAGAAGCCTGCAGACCAGGACCACCCGACACAGGAACAGTTTCTTTCCCTCGCCATCTCCCTTCTAAACAGTTGAACTGTCACACTGCTCCCCACTGCCAGACTGCAACTGCACCTTATGTACATTCTGTAGTATTCATTCCACCTCATTTCATTTCTGTATTTTATGTATATACGTTTAGATTAGTTATTTATAGTTGGTTTACACAGCTTTGTGTATGTATGTGTATGCATGTGTAATGTATATATAGATACGTGTGTGTGTGTGTGTGTGTGTGTGTGTGTGTGTGTGTGTGTGAGATTTACATTGCTGTGCTCGAGAGCCACCATCTACCGGAACGAAATTCCTTGTATTTGTCTGCACATATACTTGGCCAATAAACACGATTCTGATGATTTGGCACAAAAACCATGATTTGGCAAAAATACTATGATTGAGCAGAAATACTATGATTGAGCAGAAGTACTAAGATGTAGTAAAAGTACTTTGATTTAAGAGAAACCAATTATGGAGGAGTAATACTTTAAAATGGGAGAAATATTGATACACACACATTCACAGAGCCTAAAGGGAAGAGTATTTGTGCCATGGAGTGTTAAGAAGAATCTGAGGTCCATATTAGAAAAGCTGGTAAAAAGTTTGCAGAATTGTAATAAATGATGAATATGAATTAGTGGTCTGTGATAGTGTATTAATTTGTAGGGCAAAAACATATTGTCCAAGGTGGAGTTGAACCCCGACCTTTGTGTTGCAGACCTGTGTCATTACCAGCTGCGCCACTGGGAAAGACAGTGGGCTCTTGGGAAACAGGGTGATGAGCAGTCAGAATTAGATCGCAGTGAGGCAAAAGCGCCGTTTTTGGAGTTACAAACGTCGTGTAACTCAAAAACTAGGTGGACTAGAAGCATAATTCTTGTACTGGGTGAATCAGCGGACTTTGGTGTACTTTGACTGCGATTTTCATTGCTCTTTGTACATCCGTCGCTGAGATATGACGAGAGAAGAAACGGCAGACCTCAGATATGATTGGCTGGCTGGGAGCTGGCAGAAATATATAGTAATAGTGTGATTAAGCATAAATACTACATTTAGCAGAAATACTATATTAAGCACAAATCCTATAAAAAGCAGAAATACTATATTAAGCACAAATCCTATAAAAAGCAGAAATACTATATTAAGCAATATAAATATCCTATAAAAATCCTATAAAAAGCAAAAATACTGTAATATGATTTGGTAGAAAAACTATAATTAATCAGAAATACTATATTGGGCAGAAATACTATATTTAGCACAAATCTTATAAAATAGCAGAAATAGTATGATTCAGCACAATAGTAATAACTTAAACAGAAAAATTGGAAAAGCAAAATGGACAGCTGAAAAATGCTGAACATGCTAAGGGTCCTTCAAATGTACTTGTTAAATGAAAAAAAAACTCAGAAAAAAGTGTAACAGTCACACAATCACAAATATGGACACATATGGAAACACACATGCACAGAGAGACACACACAGGATCAAATTCAGTCAACCAGTCTAAATATATTGAATTTAAATCATACAATAAGATGCTCCCATAAAAACTCTGTCTCGCCCTCTCTCTCTCTCTCTCTCTCACACACACACACACACACACACACACACACACACACACACACACACACACACACAGGAGAGAGGAGCAAGTTTCTAGGTCATTCAAGCAGCCTGGGAGCTGCTAAATTTGAATCCACCAATCAGAGAGGCTGTGTACTTTTTCCCGCCAAAACAGGTGCAGCCGTTTTACACACTCAGAACAGAGAGAGGCAGGAGGATTTTGCAGTCTATTTCTCATAGTGAGGATTCCTCTCAAACAAATGGCCATAATTTCCTAACCGTAGGGGCTAGAACGGTCATTCTTACACCGTTTTGTTCAGAAGAGATGGGGAATCTTCAAGTGTTGACAATTTATCATTAAAATATGAATTATTGAAGATATTTGACTTGTAATGCACCATAACTGAGTAGAGCAAAGCAAAAACTGCCTTGACTTGCCCTCAAACAACGCTTTCTAACTCTAAATCTATTTGGAGTATCGATATCATTTTTTCACCGTAAGAGACAGCAGGCTTTGGTGAACAGTCATGGAAATTTTCAGGTCTCTGTGGAAATCCAAAAAAAGATATGACGAGAGAAAAAAAGTTGTTCATTTCAGAGTTTGAAATCTGAAGAAATCTGAGCGAAGGACTAATTTCCTACCCTCAAACAAGTCTAACTCATTTCAGAACGGTAATAGGTGAGAAAAAATTCTTGAATTGTGAGCGTCAGGAGTGTCTGAAGATATACGGGACAAGCCTCATGTTTTAACTTCGCTTCGTTAAGGAGATATGACGATTCGAATATGCCTGTCATTACAGAAATCAAGCGATGATTTTGAACAAACTCTCCATTGACTTTCTATGGAGAGTTTTCCGACTTTGTGTTGGTCTGAGGAGATTTGCCAAAATTCTATAAATCTCACAACAATGATGGTGACATTTTCTGAAAGCCAGCAAAAATACCTACGTTTTGATGTATAATTTGTGGAAGTTGAGTGAAAATTGAGCAAGTAGCAAGAAGTTGTTCGGACATGAAGAGAAGACTGCGAAACCTACAGTGGCACACTGGAAGCCAAGTGCATAGCAACCATAACAACGCATGTATTTTGTGAAAATCACACAAAATGAAACTCAAAACTTAAAGAGGGATAAGATGAAAACGGTAACAGATATGAAAAAGCTGAATCATTCATGAATAGCCCAATAATTTGTGAACATTTTAAAATTTGAATGGTTGTTCTAGGCGAAAGTATGAGAATGTAGTTAAGTTTCAAAATAAGCAAGTTTTAGCAGAATTGTGGAAGTTTCCCATTCATTTCAATGGGACAAATTAAAGGAAAAAAGCTTAATATTTTAAAAAGTATAATAGCATAAAATACCAAAAGTCATAGCCATCATTAGCAGAAATAGCAGAATAGTTTAAAATTTGAACGGTGAAAATCGGCTGAAAATTGTTAAAGTAGTTAAGTGCCAAAAAACGCACAAAAAGTGGCAACTAGAATAATAAAGTATAAAGAATAAAGAATAAAGAGAAACAGGAACTCAATAGTGTGGATGCTTAAAGCATCCACACAATAAAAGAAACAGGAACTCAATAGTGTGGATGCCTAAAGCATCCACACAATGTAGAAAAATTTGCATTTCAGAGCGAAAATGCTGTGTGGATGCTTATAACGCTGAAGCTGTCTGCTGAAAAGCAAAAAAGATGAAAAGTTGCATGAAAGTTGTATGGTGGTGAAAAAAAACATGTCGCCCTGAGCAGGATTGGAACCTGGCCCTCCTGGTCTCAAGGCAGCTACTCATCTCACTGAGCTAAACTCATTCTCTCATGAAAAAACAGGAGGAGAGACCGACCACAATTCTGCTAAAATGAGCAGAAGCTGCTGAGAATTGTGCTGTTCTGAAGAGGTGAAAAGGTTGAAAATTTTGCAGAAAACAGGTAAATCAGCAGAATTTCTGCAGAAAAGAGGTAAAAAAGCAATAAGTTGCGCTGAAAAGAGATGAATCAGCAGAATTTCTGCTCAAAGGTGGCTATTCATTTCCCTGAGCCAAAGTCACCCTTACAAAGAAGAGGTGGAGAGACGGACAATTCTGCTGAAATGAGCAGAAGCTGATAAGAGGTGAAAAGGCTGAAAATTTTGCAGAAAAGAGGTGAATCAGCAGAATTTATGCAGAAAAGAGGCAAAGAAGCAGAAACTTGCGCTCAAAAGAGATGAATCAGCAGAGTTTCTGCTCAAAAGAGTTGTCTTTTTCTGAATACAGCAAAAAAAGCTGGAATTTGTGCTGAAAAGGGGTGAAAAAAATGAAAATTTTGCTGAAAAGGGTGAAGAAGCTGAAGAAGCTAAAGTATACTAAATCAAAGTATTTGTGCCAAAACATAGTGTTTCTGCCATATTGTGGTACTACTACATTACAACATGAATACGGATTAAAGATGAAAGAAACTGGCAACAAATTCCTCCACTACAAACCAGTCTGATACCACTTCTTTGCAGTGTTCACTAAGGCACTACCCAAAAGGCGCCACAAGAGGGCACTCCAACACAAGAGATGAGCAGAATTTCTGCTGAAAAGAGGCAGAAGGTTCTGTATGTAGAAAAAGAAACACTGTTGAACCATGTGTGAAATAAATAAAGAAATGAAATGAAAGAACAACCTGGTTCTGCTCAAATTCACCAATCAGAGGTACTGCCTCTGTCTGCTTCATCAGGCTGTGTACTTGTTTCTGCCATGGGCGTTAACAAGAATCTGAGGTCCATATTAGAAAAGCTGCTAAAATCATAAAACTTTGCAGAATTGTAATAAATTAGCAATATAAATTACAGGTCTGTGATAGTGTATAAATTTGTAGTAAAAAAAGCGTGGACCAAGGTGGGATTGAACCCACGACCTTTGAGCTGCAGAGCCGTGTCATTACTGATTGCGCCACCTGGTTGGGGGCGGCGGTCTAAAGACAGATACTTGGGCAGTCAGAAAATAGATCGCGGTAGAGAGAACTGCCGCTTTTTGGAGTTACAAAACGTCGTGTAACTCAAAAACTAGGAGGGCTAGCAGCATAATTCTTGTACTGGGTGAATCAGCGGACTTTGGTGTATTTTGACTGCGATTTTTCATAGCTCGTTCTACCTTCGTCGGCGGAGATATGACGAGAGAAGATGCGGCTTCATTTCCAGAGTTTGAAGACTGAGAGAAGGACAGATTTCCACCCCTCAAACAACGTAATTCATTGCTCAACGGTAAGATAATTGTAAAAACTGCTTCCACTGTGAGTGTCAGCAGTGTCTGAAGATATATTGACACAAGCCTCATGTCCTAACTTTGCTTTGTTAAAGAGATATGGCGATTTTAAAATGCCTCCCGTTACAGAATTTCAGCTCTGAATTTCAAAACCTCCCATAGACTTTGAATGGGGAGTATTGAGACCTTGTGTCACTCCGAGGCAAATTGTTTAAAAACGGTAAATCTCACAATAAAGATAGTGACATTGCCTGAAAGCCAGCAAAAATACCTACGAATTTTGATGTATAATTTGTGGGGGTTGAGTGCAAATTGAGCCAGTAGCAAGAAGTTGTTTAGACATGAAGAGAAAATTCAGAACGGACCAGCACTCACTCTGACTTAATTGCATAGCAACCATAGCAACGCATGTATTTTCTGAAAAATCACAATTTTGCAACTGAAAACTTAAAGAGAGATAAGATTAAAAGCGGTAGAAGATCTGAAAAAGCTGAATCAGACAGGAATAGCCCAATAATCTGAGAACATTTTAAAGTTTGAATGGAGTTTCTAGGTGAAAGTATGACAAAGTAGTTAAGTTTCAAAGACAAGCAAGTTTTAGCAGAATTGTGGAAGTTTTCCATTCATTTCAATGGGACAAATTAAACTAAAAAAGTGTAATATTTTAAAAAGTATAACAGTAATAAACACCAAAAGTCATAGCCATCATTAGCAGAAAGAGCAGAACAGTATAGAGTTTGAACTGAAAAATCGGCTGAAAACTGAGAAAGTAGTTAAGTGCCAAAAAAGTGTACGGAAGCAACTAGAGGAATAATAAAAAAAATCAAAGAGAAACAGGAACTCAATAGTGTGGAAGCCCTTTTTAGGGCATCCACACAATAATAAATCCGACGAATAGTAATATGTGTGCCTCTTGGCATAGGAAACACATAATAATAATAACTAGAAAGCGAAAATTTCAGAAGAAATTTTTTATGTGTGCCTATGCCGCTGCTAATCTGTGTAGTTTTCCATTCATACGGCTACAGACAGCAAAACTCAGAAGAGCAGCCATTCTCCACCATGAATTATGGTAAAACAAACACCGCTCGCGCCTCACAGATGACAGCTTACAGTTTTGGGTAAAGATGAGGTCACTTTGTACAGCCCCGATTTGCAGAGCCGCTGTGCACACAGGTTCATAAGCAGAAGTCCCTCTGTACCACGGCAGACCCCGACAATGTTTGCACGAACACACTTTGAACCAGTACGTTATGGACCACTTTTCACACATGGTTGGTGTACCCTCCCAGCCAGCTGTAGCTTTTCAACTCACAGCCCGACACACACCCAAAAACAGCCGAGAGCACAGACTACGCCCGAGAGGTGTGATTGCAGATGCCCCCCAGGTGGGTCCACCTCCCTGCAGCGGCACTGCAGACCACGCCCGCCACACATATCAAACACGTAAAATAAATATTTATGCACTTTTGCATTCACTTTTTGTTTTTGTTATTTTTACACAGTGTTCTGAATGATGAACAATGGTCTACAGCCAATCTTGTGTATTATTATACAAACTTTGGTTGTAAGATTCAGATAACTATTTAATAAAAGCTAAATATTTTATACAGGGAGTGCAGAATTATTAGGCAAATGAGTATTTTGTCCACATCATCCCCTTCATGCATGTTGTCTTACTCCAAGCTGTATAGGCTCGAAAGCCTACTACCAATTAAGCATATTAGGTGATGTGCATCTCTGTAATGAGAAGGGTGTGGTCTAATGACATCAACACCCTATATCAGGTGTGCATAATTATTAGGCAACTTCCTTTCCTTTGGCAAAATGGGTCAAAAGAAGGACTTGACAGGCTCAGAAAAGTCAAAAATAGTGAGATATCTTGCAGAGGCATGCAGCAGTCTTAAAATTGCAAAGCTTCTGAAGCGTGATCATCGAACAATCAAGCGTTTCATTCAAAATAGTCAACAGGGTCGCAAGAAGCGTGTGGAAAAACCAAGGCGCAAAATAACTGCCCATGAACTGAGAAAAGTCAGCGTGCAGCTGCCAAGATGCCACTTGCCACCAGTTTGGCCATATTTCAGAGCTGCAACATCACTGGAGTGCCCAAAAGCACAAGGTGTGCAATACTCAGAGACATGGCCAAGGTAAGAAAGGCTGAAAGACGACCACCACTGAACAAGACACACAAGCTGAAACGTCAAGACTGGGCCAAGAAATATCTCAAGACTGATTTTTCTAAGGTTTTATGGACTGATGAAATGAGAGTGAGTCTTGATGGGCCAGATGGATGGGCCCGTGGCTGGATTGGTAAAGGGCAGAGAGCTCCAGTCCCACTCAGACGCCAGCAAGGTGGAGGTGGAGTACTGGTTTGGGCTGGTATCATCAAAGGTGAGCTTGTGGGGCCTTTTCGGGTTGAGGATGGCGTCAAGCTCAACTCCCAGTCCTACTGCAAGTTTCTGGAAGACACCTTCTTCAAGCAGTGGTACAGGAAGAAGTCTGCATCCTTCAAGAAAAACATGATTTTCATGCAGGACAATGCTCCATCACACGCGTCCAAGTACTCCACAGCGTGGCTGGCAAGAAAGGGTTTAAAAGAAGAAAAACTAATGACATGGCCTCCTTGTTCACCTGATCTGAACCCCATTGAGAACCTGTGGTCCATCATCAAATGTGAGATTTACAAGAAGGAAAACAGTACACCTCTCTGAACAGTGTCTGGGAGGCTGTGGTTGCTGCTGCATGCAATGTTGATGGTGAACAGATCAAAACACTGACAGAATCCATGGATGGCAGGCTTTTGAGTGTCCTTGCAAAGAAAGGTGGCTATATTGGTCGCTGATTTGTTTTGGTTTTGTTTTTGAATGTCAGAAATGTATATTTGTGAATGTGGAGATGTTATATTGGTTTCACTGGTAAAATAAATAATTGAAATGGGTATATATTTTTTTTGTTAAGTTGCCTAATAATTATGCACAGTAATAGTCACCTGCACACACAGATATCCCCTAAAATAGCTAAAACTAAACACAAACTAAAAACTACTTACGAAAACATTCAGCTTTGATATTAATGTGTTTTTGGGTTCATTGAGAACATGGTTGTTGTTCAATAATAAAATTATTCCTCAAAAATACAACTTGCCTAATAATTCTGCACTCCCTGTATGAGAGTAAGAAAGAAAAGTATATCTTTGTGTCCACCTTTCTCTGTTAATGCCCTACCTGGCCCCTGGCAAAAGCTTTGCTAGATCCGCCCCTGCACAGTTACCAGCTGTCAGCTAAATAAAAAAAAGGAGCTTGGTGTTTATTTCTCTCAGAAACAGTTCATAACTTCCTTCAACTCATTCATGTCACCTAAAAAAAAGGTAAACCTGTTTCTCCATCACCAGTTCAGCTCTGATGATTCAGTAAGGTCATCTCCTGGTTTCGACCAGCCGCTTCTACAGCTGTGGCTCCAGCAAACATCAGCTGATACTAGAAATTAAAATCAAATGAATTCTAACAACAGCTGATCAAGCTTAAACGTGCTGCTGTTGTTTAGCGCGATAAACAAACAAGAGAGAAAAGCCGATCATTGATCAGTTTCATGACTGAAGTTTGAACAGGCGAGAGAATGACAGGGAGGCTGTCATAAAGTTCAACATCAGTAACTTAGCGCGCACACAGCTGTATAGAAACTCCATCGTGCTAGCTACCACGCAGTACGAGTTATTATAACTGATTGTAAAAAGTCAGCACAACGAAAATAAACTACACCTAAACTCGGTTTATATCTGACCCAAATAGAGTGCAGGTCATAACTTCTTACCTGAAATTCAGTTCACCTCACGCTCCGACCGCCAGCCGCCTGCTTCTCCTGCCTCGGTTTCCCTGATCCACGATCTACCACCGGTCGATCGGGCGGTCGCCCGCCGCCTCGTTCCCGCATGTTCTTTCTGACACACACGGTGGATAGCTGCCCTCGGTTGTAGCTCGGCGTCAGCGACTACCAAACAACTCAGTTATTTTTTCCACATCGACCAGCATCTGGACAATCCACCGCCTTTCACTGTTTGTACCGTTACTAAAAAAACCCTCATCGGCTCATAAAACGAAAAATAAGTCCAGCTATGACCCTGAGTCAAAAGACAGCCAGCTCGGGTTAGCTAGCTACCTGTCTAGCTCTTTGCAGGCACCGAAAACATCAGAGCTAATATGGGATGTCTTGGTAACACGAGCAGATATTTGAAGTTTACATCTGGCCAATCCACCACCTTTCACTGTTTATACCGTTACTAAAATGAATAAATAAATAAATCATCGGTCCATATAAACGAAAAATAAGTCCAGCTAAAACACATACTGTCAGCGAGCGACCGGGTGCTGACACGAGTTTCACCCGCCTCAATATAAGCCAAGCCTGGGTGCTTTTTCACGAAGGGTCGCTAGCGGTGCTAGCTAACTATGCTAGCGGCGCTAGCTAGCTAGCCGGCTATCAGCAACACATAAGAGAACTGCTGCTAAATAAACTACACCTAAACTCGGTTTATATCTGACCCAAATAGAGTGCAGGTCATAACTTCTTACCTGAAATTCAGTTCACCTCACGCCCTGCCTTCGCTTTCCCTGATCCACGATTGACCTCCGCGTTAGCAAACACCGGTCGATCGGCGGTCGCGGCATGTCCTTTCTGTCATACACCGTGGATAGCTGCCCACTGTTGTAGCTCCGCGTTATAGCACCACCAAACAACTCAGTTATTTTTTCCACATCCAGCTGTAACTCCGATTCTGTGCGAGCATTTGCGAGAGACCGGGAGGTGAAACGACAGAGAGAGTCCCTCGCTATCCATTTGCAGCCAAGGCGCGGCAGCTAGCTAGGTAGCCGGCTAGCTGTCAGGCAGGACCGACGTCGTCAGAGCACTGTCGCTAAATATGGGATGTCTTGATAAAACAAGCAGATATTTGAAGTTTACACACCTACATTCTCGCCTGAAAATATCTTAAAAGTTTATTTTGTGACCTAGAAACACGAATAAAAGACATATAAAACGAAGTGGTGGCCGCCATTGTTCACTCTGTAGAGGCGCTATGAATTGTGGGATATGGAGTTTTCAACACAAGGATAAATCTTTTCGGCTGTACTACTCCCGGTATACCACTAGAGAGAGCCAAGACACCACAAATGAAGTCTGTTTATTTGGCGCCAAAAGATGAATTGGCCTAAATTTGTACTAAAATATTAATATTTAAAAAACTATAAAAGTCATAAACACCAAAAGTCACAACATAATAGTCCAGCTCCAGCCGCACAAAATGATCTAACATATGTAATCCTAATGTCAAAACTGTTTGGCAGAGGAGCGTGGGAAAATTTTCACTAAAATATTAATATTTAAAAACTATAAAATTCATAAACACCAAAAGTCATAGCACACCATTCCAGATCCCGCCGCACAAAATGAGGTAACATATATGAAGCTTGTCTCAAAACTGCGGGCGTGATACACTGCAAAATTTAGGCGGAAGATGGAGAATAATAATAATAAGAATAATAAATCCGACGAATAGTAATATGTGTGCCTCTTGGCATAGGCACACATAATAAATCCGACGAATAGTAATATGTGTGCCTCTTGGCATAGGCACACATAATAATAACTAAGCGAAAATTTCAGAAGAAATTTTATGTGTGCCTATGCCGCTGCTAATCTGTGTAGTTTTCCATTCATACGGCTACAGACAGCAAAACTCAGAAGAGCAGCCATTTTCCACCATGAATTATGGTAAAACAAACACCGCTCGCGCCTCACAGATGACAGCTTACAGTTTTGGGTAAAGATGAGGTCACTTTGTACAGCCCGATTTGCAGGCGCTGTGCACACAGGTTCATAAGCAGAAGTCCCTCTGTACCACGGCAGACCCCGACAATGTTTGCACGAACACACTTTGAACCAGTACGTTATGGACCACTTTTCACACATGGTTGGTGTACCTCCCAGCCAGCTGTAGCTTTTCAACTCACAGCCCGACACACCCAAAAACAGCCGAGAGAGCACAGACTACGCCCGAGAGGTGTGATTGCAGATGCCCTCAGGTGGGTCCACCTCCCTGCAGCGGCACTGCAGACCACGCCCGCCACACATATCAAACACGTAAAATAAATATTTATGCACTTTTGCATTCACTTTGTTTTTGTTATTTTTACACAGTGTTCTGAATGATGAACAATGGTCTACAGCCAATCTTGTGTATTATTATACAAACTTTGGTTGTAAGATTCAGATAACTATTTAATAAAAGCTAAATATTTTATACAGGGAGTGCAGAATTATTAGGCAAATGAGTATTTTGTCCACATCATCCCCTTCATGCATGTTGTCTTACTCCAAGCTGTATAGGCTCGAAAGCCTACTACCAATTAAGCATATTAGGTGATGTGCATCTCTGTAATGAGAAGGGGTATGGTCTAATGACATCAACACCCTATATCAGGTGTGCATAATTATTAGGCAACTTCCTTTCCTTTGGCAAAATGGGTCAAAAGAAGGACTTGACAGGCTCAGAAAAGTCAAAAATAGTGAGATATCTTGCAGAGGCATGCAGCAGTCTTAAAATTGCAAAGCTTCTGAAGCGTGATCATCGAACAATCAAGCGTTTCATTCAAAATAGTCAACAGGGTCGCAAGAAGCGTGTGGAAAAACCAAGGCGCAAAATAACTGCCCATGAACTGAGAAAAGTCAAGCGTGCAGCTGCCAAGATGCCACTTGCCACCAGTTTGGCCATATTTCAGAGCTGCAACATCACTGGAGTGCCCAAAAGCACAAGGTGTGCAATACTCAGAGACATGGCCAAGGTAAGAAAGGCTGAAAGACGACCACCACTGAACAAGACACACAAGCTGAAACGTCAAGACTGGGCCAAGAAATATCTCAAGACTGATTTTTCTAAGGTTTTATGGACTGATGAAATGAGAGTGAGTCTTGATGGGCCAGATGGATGGGCCCGTGGCTGGATTGGTAAAGGGCAGAGAGCTCCAGTCCCACTCAGACGCCAGCAAGGTGGAGGTGGAGTACTGGTTTGGGCTGGTATCATCAAAGGTGAGCTTGTGGGGCCTTTTCGGGTTGAGGATGGCGTCAAGCTCAACTCCCAGTCCTACTGCAAGTTTCTGGAAGACACCTTCTTCAAGCAGTGGTACAGGAAGAAGTCTGCATCCTTCAAGAAAAACATGATTTTCATGCAGGACAATGCTCCATCACACGCCGCCCAAGTACTCCACAGCGTGGCTGGCAAGAAAGGGTTTAAAAGAAGAAAAACTAATGACATGGCCTCCTTGTTCACCTGATCTGAACCCCATTGAGAACCTGTGGTCCATCATCAAATGTGAGATTTACAAGAAGGAAAACAGTACACCTCTCTGAACAGTGTCTGGGAGGCTGTGGTTGCTGCTGCACGCAATGTTGATGGTGAACAGATCAAAACACTGACAGAATCCATGGATGGCAGGCTTTTGAGTGTCCTTGCAAAGAAAGGTGGCTATATTGGTCGCTGATTTGTTTTGGTTTTGTTTTTGAATGTCAGAAATGTATATTTGTGAATGTGGAGATGTTATATTGGTTTCACTGGTAAAAATAAATAATTGAAATGGGTATATATTTTTTTTGTTAAGTTGCCTAATAATTATGCACAGTAATAGTCACCTGCACACACAGATATCCCCCTAAAATAGCTAAAACTAAACACAAACTAAAAACTACTCCGAAAACATTCAGCTTTGATATTAATGTGTTTTTGGGTTCATTGAGAACATGGTTGTTGTTCAATAATAAAATTATTCCTCAAAAATACAACTTGCCTAATAATTCTGCACTCCCTGTATGAGAGTAAGAAAGAAAAGTATATCTTTGTGTCCACCTTTCTCTGTTAATGCCCTACCTGGCCCCTGGCAAAAGCTTTGCTAGATCCGCCCCTGCACAGTTACCAGCTGTCAGCTAAATAAAAAAAAGGAGCTTGGTGTTTATTTCTCTCAGAAACAGTTCATAACTTCCCTTCAACTCATTCATGTCACCTAAAAAAAGGTAAACCTGTTTCTCCATCACCAGTTCAGCTCTGATGATTCAGTAAGGTCATCTCCTGGTTTCGACCAGCCGCTTCTACAGCTGTGGCTCCAGCAAACATCAGCTGATACTAGAAATTAAAATCAAATGAATTCTAACAACAGCTGATCAAGCTTAAGCGTGCTGCTGTTGTTTAGCGCGATAAACAAACAAGAGAGAAAAGCCGATCATTGATCAGTTTCATGACTGAAGTTTGAACA
>NC_052956.1:29985174-30045274 GCF_013358895.1 Oreochromis aureus | reverse complement strand
GTAATATGTGCCTCTTGGCACACATAATAATAACCGATAATAATAAACACATAATAATAATAATAATAATAATAATAATAATAAATCCGAGGAATAGTAATATGTGTGCCTCTTGGCATAGGCACACATAATAATAATAAATCCGACGAATAGTAATATGTGTGCCTCTTGGCATAGGCACACATAATAAATCCGACGAATAGTAATATGTGTGCCTCTTGGCATAGGCACACATAATAATAATAAATCCGACGAATAGTAATATGTGTGCCTCTTGGCATAGGCACACATAATAATAATAATAATAAGAAGAAGAAGAAGAAGAAGAAGAAGAAGGAGAAGGATAAATCCGAGGAATAGTAATATGTGTGCCTCTTGGCATAGGCACACATAATAAATCCGAGGAATAGTAATATGTGTGCCTCTTGGCATAGGCACACATAATAAATCCGACGAATAGTAATATGTGTGCCTCTTGGCATAGGCACACATAATTAATATAGCCACTACAGTGACCATCAAAATAATGAAAAAATATTGCCGTAAACAGTTTATTTTGCGACACCACGAAACAAACGATAGCGTAAAATGAAACGATAGACGTTTTTCTATCGTCATCCGATATATATCGTTATATCGAACAGCCCTACATTACAGCATATGGGGTAGTAAGATGATATGGAGGAAGTAGCTTTAATATGCCACTTTGTACCATATGTCGAAAGTATTATCTAAGGACAAGGTTTCCCATTTTTCTTTTGAGTGTATAATATAAAGAATATAAAAACAGAATATAAAAACAGTTTTACTGGAACATTTGTAGTAGCTCTGACCCCCAGTTTGCTGTACTTGGCTCATGGCAACCACTAATAAGGCAAAACGAAGAAACATTAACACATGAAAACATTTAAACCCATAAGTCACCACTCCCTTACTCAAAACAATGAACTAGCTGTGCATATGATTTTCCTTTTTAAGAAGGAGCAGCTGAAATATTCAGAGCAAACTTCAAAAACAACCCGTGGTCTCTACCAGCCATGAACCTTATTAAACATTCAGTCTTATATAACAGGCCCTGTTCAAGATCAAACTGTTCCATCTAGGTATAAATGGTTTTAAGATGTAAATTTCAGTCACAACAGAAAGAATGAATTGAAAAAATATTCGGGCAACACAAATTCTGTAAACCATGCCACAATGAACAATGGCAGATACAAAACCTCTTG
This sequence comes from Oreochromis aureus, assembly GCF_013358895.1. Taxonomy (NCBI): domain Eukaryota; kingdom Metazoa; phylum Chordata; class Actinopteri; order Cichliformes; family Cichlidae; genus Oreochromis; species Oreochromis aureus. The sequence continues at coordinate 30,044,048 of NC_052956.1, read as the reverse complement.
GATGTAAAATCAACTGTAGGAGGGCATCCTTAATAGATGAAACTCCATATAATAAATCCTATTGAGTTTTTAATTTGAAGGGCAACTACTCACCAACTAGTCGTGGAATACAGTTTTCCCTAGCAACCACAGTGTCTCAGCAGGTTGTCGACCATCGAGGCCTGTGTGACTGTGTTCATGTGCAGCTGATTCTGCATCATTGTTTTCCTCCAGAAATATTAAAATAGGATTGCTTAAGCCATTTCTGCAGTTTGATGGAGATGTGTAAGGGCATTCATGTCTTCAACTGATGAAATCTTCCAAAGTGCAGCTATATCAGGAAGTGATCTTTGGAGGCAGCCATTTACAGGAAATCAAAGTTATTATAACAGCAGCTACTTTCTGTCAGCCCATTCTCTGACGGAAAGTGAAATTGACTTTCTATCAGAGAATGGGGGTTCAGTAACTTGAACGCATACTTTCATAGACGTGATGACATGTGATTCCCTGATTGGTGGAACCATTTAATCTTCTATAGAAGGAATTCTAGTGGTAGCATGATTAGTATGAGTCTGTGTAAAACAAAGAGCGATGGATGGAGCAGCTATGAAGTGTGCTTTTCTTCCATGCTTTGATGTAAAATTCCTCCTAGCTTTTTCCCATTAAATGTTTTAATGGAACAGCGTTGCTGTTTTGAACCCTGAGATTTCAGTTTCTTTCACTCAACCTGAGCTCACCGTTTCAGTAACTGCTCCACCTCTTTGCTTTTTCGCACGTCTTTCTGACAAGGAATCTACATTCATCTTTGTTGGTGTTTCTTTTACAAGACACCTGAGTAGCAAAGAGTAAACGGGTCATACTTGTTTTCACAGTCTTTCTCAGTCTTCTTTTTGGACTCTTGTTATGATGGGTCTCTTTCTCAAAATATCCTTCTTCCAAATAAAAACAAAGCCATTCACAGCACATTTTCAGGCCCAGCATTAAAGTGTAAGTGTCCTTTGTACCACAGACTTGCTTTGCTTCCTTCTGTCCTTTCCTTCCACACACCTCCTCTCCCTCTCTGTCTCATTTGTTTGGCACTCTGCCAGGCTGCTCAGTGAGCCAGAGGCTGACTCTGCCAACATGTGTGTGTTTGTGTGCATTAGATTAACTTGCGTTTTATTCTGTGTTTATTTTTAATTCTCTCAAGACTGTGTCTGTGCTTTGCCCTCATGTACCCTGTTGTCAGGTTCAGGTAAAAACCGTTTCTCAGATGCACCTCGATTAAAGTTCCTAAAGATGAGGGAATTATCATCATTATTTTGTCTGTCGTCATCTTCTTCCTCCATCGTATTCTGCTGTTCTGACATTTTCTATGCAGGCAGTGGGAGTGCCTACTCAGTCCTAGATTTCACACAGTTCTCACTGGGCCTTTTTAATTAATACTAGCAGTGCTTTTATTAACGTCTTCTTCCACTCCTCCCGGTGGCAGCTGACTGTTTGATTACAGCAGGAGGCTAACCGTACCCGCAAACTGGAGAGGGGAGGAAAGGATTGACATTCTCGTGACATTACTTAAAACAGTGTTTTGAATGTGACTATTTTTTTATGGATTTAAACATAACTGGGTTGTATAGAGCTTTCAGGTGTATAAATGTATATGTGTGTGAGAGTGTTCCTGGAAAATGGGACCTGTGCTCAGCAAAGCCCACCTTTCATAGATACAAGTAATAATAAGTGTCTTTTGCTTCTCTGCTGCAGCAGACACTGTGTGTTGGAGCTTAAAGATGTGATGGTTGTAACAAGGGAGGGAAATTTGATGCTTTAAAACACCATATAAAGCACTGTTTGTTGTTTTAAGCTATTGTAAGCTGTATAGCGTATGCGCTGTAGGCTCTAGATATGAGATCCATGTAACTGAACATTAAATGATCTTTAACCAGCAAGTTCCCATAAACAGCAACAAGCATTAGTACTTCAAACCCCCCATTTCACTGCTAATGTCAATGACATTACAGGGCCTGTTTTCATTTATTTTTTACCAGGCTATAAACACAGCATTTTAAAATGAATGTCTAGGGGCACTTACTCTTTTGGAGCCAGTCTCTAGTGGCCACACAAGGAACTGCAGTTTTTGGCACTTGTTTTTCTCTTTTTAACCCTGGAGGTTGCTCTCTGTGGTCCTGACATTTTCTGGAGTTCATGTGTGGAAACGTTAAAATGGTTTTGTGAACAAAACCTTAAACTATTTTTTGTCACAACTTATAAATAATCTATGTGACACTTTAAGTTCTCCATAGGGAGGTTGTTGCTTGAATCCTTTTTAAACAATAAACCAAAATAGTAAAAAACAAACAAAAAAAACATTAATAGCACGTAGCACTGTCTTTTTATTTGTTGGAATATCATTCTGTCTTTGTCCCAGGGTGGTTAACAACACTTGGCTGCTCCGCTGTCTCAGACTCACTCACTGGCTGGTTTTGTAGCTGAACTGCTTGCTAATCATTTTACTGTCCCAGCAGTAGTCTGGGGCTTCTGTGCCAGTGCTGAGTCATAGAGCTTCAGTTACCACAAGGAGGTTTGAGAAGGGGGAGAAGAGCTGGAGTGGAGGTGGGAAGGCCATTGGCAGAGTGCTGTCTCACTGTCTCACCACTCCTGCCCCCAAAGATAACACCCAAGAGCTGTCACAGCCCCTCCCTCCCTACTGTTCTCATTCACAATTCCTCAGCAGGAAGGGAGATGGGAAACTGCACATTTGGCTGGGAACAGCTAAGATGTGTGGGAGCTGTCACCTCACCAGTAATGAAAACAAACTTCCTCATGTTTCTGTCTTTTCAGTATATCAGGTTGTATACCTTTGGGTTTTGGTCACGTCAGGCTCTTTCATCTTGAGGTTAACACAAATATTTTTCTGACATTTCAAAGCTAGCAAGCCTAGACAAGCTCTTCTTCACAGGCTGACCTGAGTGGGAGGAATCAAGTGTCCATTAAAAACAGCAGCTGTGTTTATCATGAGAAAAATGAATAAGTCAGATATGACAGACAGACAGACTGTTTGTCTGTAATGTGGGAAGTGTAATGAGAGATGTTCAGGCACCTGCAAAACTACAAACTCTTCCTTCTTCTCCTGTTCTCTTCGTGGCCTGCCTTTGCAGATATCAGGATCAGGCCTATGCAATAGAAGCATTGTCAGAAAGAACAATTTACATTGGAATTAAGCCAGAGCACTTTCTTATTTTATGGGAATGAGAGAAAAAGTATGGTGAATCCTGAGGATGAACTGATTTTTGTGATGCCTGATTGACAGATGTAGATTAGCCGTGAGCAGGTTTTGTTCTTTCTGCTGCAATAATTGGATGAGCACTTTAATGTACCGACAGTATTTCTGCAGGAATTTACCTCAGCTTAACAGGATGGATCAAAGAAGAAAAGGTTCTTAGTTAAATGCTTAAACCTGTAGCACAAAAATGAGCCATCAATTTGAGTCAGATGTTTTTCCTCTTTGAAACCCTGCTCAGTCCCCACTCTCTCTACTTCCTGTTGTTCTTATTTTCCTTCAGCTCCTGAAAACCTTAACTTCTAATTGTTTAGACACTCTTGAATACATTTTTGGTTTCTCATCTTAATTTCTGTCCTTCTGTTTCATTTTATTCTTCTGTTTTTTTCTTATTTTCCTGATTTTTGTCCCCCCTCTTTCCTCTCATGCAGACACACACCTCATGCCTGTCAGCTCTTCTTCTTTCTTTAATTCAGTCCTGCTTTTTTAGACACACTCTCGCTCCTTCTCCTTCTGTCTCTCTTTCTGTGGCCTGACCAGCTGGGTGGAAAGAATCAGTTGTTTATCTCCCCTGCTGCCCGTCAGGGGCTTTTGCTTTGCTGCCACCGTTGCCTAGCAACTGCAGCAAAAGTCGGCATTGGCTGCTTATACAGACAGTGTGTGTGTGTGTGTGTGTGTGTGTGTGAGAGAGAGAGAGGGGGAGAGAGAGAGACTGACTCCATGTTGACTCGACAGGCTGAGGACAGACACGCTGCTCTCACCACTCCCTCGGTGCAGGAGTGGTCGCCAGCCTTTGTGTGACTCCAGAGTAGTCACACTTACACAAACCTTAGCAGTGTTCAGTGTAGACACACAAACACATGGTACAAACAAGACTGGGACTTCCCGATCTGCATGCCACGAGCCACCAATCCAGGTTTTCACTAGTGATCAGCTGATTATCTTTTTCAATGAAATTTTCATTCCTTGGATGAAAATATATTTTTGTTCCTCCTGTTTTTGTTTCCGTTTTATTTCGAGTTTCAAGATCACAAAAAATTTTATATTAAAACTGCATTTAAAATGCACTTGAAGAACAGAAGCTATTATTTGTTATTACTCTTCTAACCGTGATCACAGTGATCTGTGGAATCAGTGACTTCTATATGTCTTCCTCTGTTATGCTCACATCTCTTGTATACAAATTTTTACTCCATGTCCTTTTCACTTCTATTTAAGATAGCTGACAGAATCACCTGAATATAAGTACAGAGTTAGCTCAAAGCATATACTTTATATAAAAGATGGACTTAATGGCATTTAATATGGGAGTCTTTGATCGATTCTCAAACAGCCATGACACAAACTGCAGTTCTGGCACTTGGATTATTGCGGGGTAATCCCAAAAGTATTTGTATTTTCTATAATATTGACATCATTTTAAAGGTTGAAGAATTATTTATTTTTCTACATTATCGCCATTTTGGTCGATGCATTATTTGTAGACTCTGTGCCAGTTTGACAACGCCCATGTCATACCAGCTCACCGCCATGTCCTTCATCTTTCACCTCTTCATCGGAGCAGATTCGTGTTCCGGACAAATGCTCTTTCAACTTTTGGAACAAACGTTTTTCACATCCATGCACGACTGTCCATACACTTCCGTCAGTTGGCGATAAATTTCATTTGATCATGATCAGAAGGGGTGCTCCAAGGTCCAGTGTAAGATAACTTTGGATTAATACTGTTAGTGCGAAGCTGCCTCAGTTAAACCCACCAGGAATAATAATAGCTGAAAACGTTTAGGACTGGACTAGGTACAGTCCAATCCTTCTATTTTTTTTGTTTGTTGCTGACTTCGTTTCAATTTTTTTTTTTTTTTTTTTTGCCTAATAAAGAGCAGTAATGTACAGCCCAAAATCATATGTTTGACTTTCTGCTTATGAAATGACTTTCACAATCAGTGCCTCACAGGCACAGGTTTGTCTTAAGTATTTCTAGCTATCAAGTAATTGATAAATCCAATAATTGTTGCGTGTCTACTCATTGTTAATGGCAAACAGTGCAGGCTTACAGGCATCATTGTAAACACATCCATATCTCCTGTCATTATGAGTAGCTCTGCTTGTATGAGCTCCAGCACAGTAGATGCCTGATTCTGGCATGTTCTGAGGATCTCATTGTCTTTCAGCACCACGTTCCATCTTGCATCACCCTCCCTTTCCTGTTCGGATGCCCTGACATGTATCTTGGTCCAGAAAATGCTGGGAATATTTCTTTTTTTTTTCTTTTTCCTTTTTCTTTTTTTTTTTTGAGGCGCCACCTTGGGGGTCTCGACAGTGGTGCCCCGGGGACTGCCGCGCTGCATCATACACAGCATCTGTCACACCACAGAATGAGGATGGAGACCTGGCAAGCTGTGGGTATATGTGTGTGGGGTAGAGGAAGAATGCCAGAAGCTCCCCTTTTCACTCTCCTCTGTTATCCCAGTGGTGATTGTGGGGAAGTCTCTGGGCATGTGCAGACACGTCTGGGCAAGAGTCAAGCTCTTGCTCAATGCTGCCGCCTCCTGTCCAACTGCCTGTCAGCCTGTCAGTGATGCAAGATAAGCAGACAGAAAGAGGCTTGGCATGGACGAGCCTTACCACCTTCTGCCTTCGATGTCATTTAATTTTCACACTGCTGTTGTTATTCTCTACGTGAGGCTTAAGACAGGAGATAAAAGCTCCGGCCCAGGCTGATAATCACAGCAAGAGAATGAATTGGAGCATCTGCAGTACAGATCACCTCAGATGACTTCATTGTGCTTGTCAATGTGGGAGCAGCGTCGTGTCACACCGTTGGGTCAGCCGGTGCAGAGATGCAGTATTCCTAACTTCACATCAGCCTCTGTGCTGCACTCCTCCCACACTTTTCCTCTGTTTTTCTGTGGAGTTTTTCAGCTAATTAGCTGGATTTACACCGTGTGTGTGTTTGTCATGAATCACAGGAGTTCAGGCTTTTCAGCACAGATGAATGGATGGGGAGGAAACCCTCCGTACAGGCCATGTCGACAATGGTGCTCCACACATGTTACACTCAGGATGGGCCGTTTCACTGATTCATGTCATTAAGTATTTTTGGGGGGTAGTCAACAAGCCTGCTGTTTCATACCACTGATGATCCTGCAGATGTAATTCATTGTGACCAAAAATGAAGGTCATATTGCCTATAAACTGACCAGGAAAATGTTTACATATGTCAGTACTGAAAGCTGTTTTCCCATAGACTTCAATATTACTGGAAGTGTTTTTACAACCACAGCTCTCACTGTCTGGTGGCGTTCAGATAGAATGGAGGTTTAAGGCAATTCCACATTGGCTTATTTTTTTTTTTAGCTAGAAGCTTTGTCCAAGTTATATACTGTCTTTGGTTTTATCCCAACATTTTCTTAAATGATACAGTTATCAGCTGTAATGAAGCAGTGCATCTACTAAGAATAAAAGGGCTTGCATAAACACCATCACCACAATTGAGTGCTGGCAAAATTGTAGGTTGGACACTGATCTTGTGACTCCCAGAAGAGAAATGAGCTGTACAGAACGTATTTCTAATGATCAGCAGCTTACATTATAGTCTGATGTGCATTTTGAAGTAAGAGACTTGGAAAACATGATAATTAATTGTAATCCTGCTTTAATAGTGTTTATTATTGCGTTGCAGGCCAGAAGACATGTCTCCACCTCCACGGTGTGTTCCCCTACATCTACGTGCCGTACGACAACTATGGGCAGCAGCCAGAGCGCTACCTGCGGCAAGTGGCCTTCAGCATCGACAGGGCCCTCAACGTTGCCATGGGAAACCCCACCTCCAACAACCAGCATGTCTTCAAGGTGGTGCTGGTCTCCGGCATGTAAGTAACTTGTTTGCTGTGTTGTACCGACACAACTGAGCTGAGATTTGCTTCAGAAAGCACCTTGACTGGTAAAGGTTGTTGTTAAACACAGCCTTTCTGAAACAACAAAGGATGTGTGAGCCAACAATTGTGTCTTAAGACTTCTCTAAACACTCAGTTTCAGATATACGTATTCTAAGTTTCCATGTCAAATTATTGCTAATTCAGTTACTCAGACTCCCGTCAGCTTCAGAGTCCACTTTAAGATTCTGGTTTTAGCTTTTAGAGCTCTGTATGGACAAGCACCAGTGTGCACCAGAGAACCTTTACTTTCTGTGACCTGTGTATATGTGTATTCATACTTTACTTTAACATGTGTATGCGATGCAGGTTTCCATATTGAATGCCTTTTTTTTTTTCTTTTCTTTCAGGCCTTACTATGGTTATCATGCCAAGGAGAAGCTCTTTATGAAGATCTATTTATACAATCCTCAGATGGTCAAGAGGTAAGGATTGAAGCAGTTTAATATGAACAGAGATCATCCCAACCTCCTATTGTTTGAATGCCACACTGTGTGCGCACGAGTCTGCCAGTGCCAGCTTACTAAACTGAAATCGATTGCTGCGTATTCAGCTGTACTCATTGATTGGCTGAGTGTGTGTCCATGCATGAAAGCACACAGGAAGACTGTGGTTATTTGCCAGAGTAATCAGTGTTGGTGTTGAAAGTGTGAGTGGAGCTACTGATTTGAGGCTTGGCAGAGAGCGGTAACTCTGTTAGAGAGTGACAGAGGCTGGAGGAGCGAATGATGTATCACCGGGAGGGTTGGGGTGTAGGAAGGAAGGTGGAAAAATGAGACTGGCCTTGTATGTATGTAAGTATGTTTAGGGTTCGGTTGCATTTTGCCAGGTGTTAAAATAATTTTTTAAAGGTGAAACTGCAAATTTTATTTGTAATTATATCTATGTTTGGATGTGAATGTATATATTTAATCTATACAATGGCTTGGCGTTCATCCTGGGTTCAAACCCACTTGGGGTCTTTCTATGTGGAGTCTGCATGTTCCCCCATTTTCTCTAAGAACTGTTGTTTCTCCCACCTTTGGAAAACATGCAAGGTTAATGCTGTCAATGTTAGCCCCGGACACTCTTGGAAAAGAGATTGTAAATCTCAAGAGTTTCACTCACTGATTAAGTAATGTTTGATTAGATAAAATACCCCATATTTCCAGTAGTTGTCATATTCAGACTATGTAAGAGGGGCCTGTATGGAACCCTTTGTATAGACAAATCAGTAATTCTCTGTCTTCATTTGACTGAATGGTAAAATTTCTAAACTTTTAAACTTTTTGTTGACTGATTCGGGGCTGTACGTGGACTAAAGTGTATATGAAGATGTTGACATTTTATATTAAATTAAACCATTCCAATAAACTACAATGCTGGGCCTAAGTGAAACTGAATTTACTAGCCCCACTTTACATGTACTTAGAGCCTGTCTCAAACATCAGTGTGCTTGATTTTCTGAAGCTTGTGTAGTTAAACATTCCTAATTTCACAGTGGGGGTCTGTAGATAAGAGCCAGTCCTTGACATTTTGGTCTCTGCTGTGCAGCTTGATAAAAATGTGGTATGACATCACTGTGATCCCTCTTTCATCCTCAGAGCAAAAAGGAACAAAATGATTTTTGCTCTCTGCTGAGAAAACTTTATCAGATACAACTTGTAGCAGTCCTTGATTTCAAGGCAGACTGCAGTCGTGCCTGGTCTCCACCAAAAACAGTCGGTTTCTCTCGAGCTGGGGGAGCATTTGTTTAGTTGTGTGTAAGCGGTTAAATGTCTTTTCTTTAAACCCCAAGTGGCACATGTATCTCTTTTTTTTAAATGGAGCAATCTGTGTTTGTTGCAGAGTGTGCGAGCTGCTGCAAAGCGGAGCTGTGATGAACAAGAGTTACCAGCCTCACGAGGGCCACATCCCCTACCTGCTGCAGCTCTTCATAGACTACAACCTGTACGGCATGAACCTGGTTAACCTGGCAGCTGTCAAGTTTCGAAGCAGCCAGAAAAAAGGTAAGGGATGTGGACAGGGAGAGCACAGATTTCTGATCTTGTCTTCTTCTCTTTTTTTTGTTTGGATTTTCTTTTTTTTTCTTCGTGCCTTGTCATCAAACTCTAATTTTAGCATCTGATTGTAGTACTGACCGATAAACATTTTCCTCATACTTAGAAAAACCCATAGATTAAATCTGACACTTACCCTTTTGTACTTTAGGATGCAGGACGGGCTGCTGTTTTTTCATCACTTGGCAGTGCTGGCTTTTTTTTTTTACTCTTTACTTGATTGTTCCCTCGTTGCTCGGCAGGGATGAGAGCAGGCCAGGGAAGGGTTGCCATGCCTCATGTCATATTGAATTAGTTTTGATCTCCCCTCAGCCTCAGGATGCCTCTGTTGTCTTGTGAAAGCTTTCTCTGTTTTCATCCCTAATGTTGTCCTCATGCTTCCCTTCACATGTTTTGTCTTGTGGTCTTTGCTCTTTTCTCTCTCTTTCTCTCTGAACTTGCTTTTTCTGACCTCTTTGCCACTCTTTCTGTCTTGTTCCTTTCGTTACCGACCAAAGGTGAAATACAGAGGATGCATACCTCCACATGAAAGTAACTAGTGAAAAAGTGTGAGGACAGGAATGGCAAGCAGATACTGGGGATCAGTAGCCCGCAGTCTCAGACTCTCCATTTTATTTGTCTAAGCACCCTGTAGCTGAGTCCTGTGGAGCTGTGTCACATCTACAGAGTAACAGACTAGACACCTGCTGCAGCTGCTCTAGGTTTTGGCTTCTGTTGGATTTATAAGGTGAATACACAGCAGAAGTTGGATGTGACAGTCTGTGAACAGCAAAACATGGGAAACACTTTTCATGCTGTCTTTATCTAATTTTAGCCACACTGCAAGCAGCTCTATAAAAATAAACCATCATCTACCCTGTAGAATTACAACAGGTTGGAATGATGTTCTTTGCTTCTGTCTTTCTTTGTGTCTTCTAACACATGAATGAGACAGGGAGCAACTTTAGTCTTGATTTGAAGTGGCGTTTGACCAATGTAAAACACAGTATTTCCTCCTTTTTCTTCACCAGCTACCATCGCTTTACGTGCTAAATGCTCCACCATGCTGGCTATTAAGTTTGTAGTTTACTTTTGCCATTATCCTCTCAGCAGAGAAGTGCACAGCTGACTGTGTGGCTGTTTAATTTAGATAACATAAGAACCAGTTTCCTGTTGGGTTCTGCAGTCTGCATTGGACGACTCGGGGTGAGCATTTTCACTGCCACCATGTTTTTTGTTTTTGTTTTGTTTTTTTAAATCTATTTATTTATATATTTTGGGAGCCAGAAGTGACTATTTGGATGACAAGGTGGTGACCTACGTCATCAGCTACTGCTAGTTATCTTATCAAGCTACATCCATAACCTGTACAGGTGCATCACAGAGACACACATACTTGCTAATTATTGCTAACTAACAGACTAATGAAATAGAATTTCGCATATTAAAACTGAAGCACGGACGGCTGCTAACTACAGCTTTCACCCAGATTATAAAATATTATATTGGGCTCTAAAAAGCTTTTAATGCTGTAAAGTTTGATAATTTTACATGGGTGTCTATGGGGATTGACTGAGTCTCGAGTGGCCATTAGAAGAACTGCAAGTTTTAGAAATTTCATTTTTAGCCCTGTATTTGTGTTGGCAGCAGTGGGAAGGAAAAACTCCCTTTTAACAAAAGGAAACCTGTGGTGTGACCAGTCTTGCAAAACGGCAGTCATCTGCTGCAACAGGTTCAGGGCGAGAGAAGGGAGACGGGACAGAAGAGACACTGTGGGAGAGAGCATGAGATGAATAATATTTAATGATCAGTCTTTATATAAACAAATATAGACTGAAGAACCAAAAAAATGTGCCATTCTCCAAAACTTGTGGACCTACATGCATCTCCTGTATTGTGCTACAGTGAGCTGAACTCTTGATATCTCTGCATTGATCTGCTTCACATAACTCCTGGAGAGGGTGGTAGTGTGTGGGCTTGAAGCTCAGCAGTGTCTTGGACCTCACAGTGGTAGTGTCACGTTGGGGTTTCTCTTCAGATCTTTGGTGAATCTTACCCAACTCCTCTCACCCCTCGTGGCACTAAAACCCTGATTGCCAACTCTGTTTGATCTGAGTTTAGGCCTAAACTCAGCCTTCTGGTCATCGTGCCCAATCAGACCTCTCTCCACACTCCCAGAGAGCATCCCGCCCAGCAGGACCACCTTCACTTGTGAGGCCATTAAAGACTCCAGACAGGAAATTCCACACTTGTTCTTTTAATAAAGTTCTTTTATAGAAGTCCTCACGCCTGACTGTCCTCCAACAAAAGCACAGTTTCCGTGTTTGATCCACCTCTACACTGATGCAATCAATGGAAAAAGGCTCCTGTTCCCCCTTACAACAAAGAAACCAAAATGCTCCAATAATGGGTACACCAGTTTACATTTTCTGCTCCCCTCAATGTCCAACTTGAAAGGAAGTTCCTAATCTGGGATCAAGTAGCAGAATAATAATAGACTGAGCTGGTAAAATGGGCCAGTTGAAGATAAATGAAACCCTTAATGTGTTGTGAAGTCCATTCAACAACTTGAACACTCTGGCCTCCTAAATACTGTGATTAAAAAGTGTCAGAGGTACCAAAAGAACTCACCATGTGACAAAACAACAGTGTTTTATTGTGCCTACCTTTGCTGCATTTAAAAAAAAAAATAAAAAAAAAATGAGGATAATCATGATTCATTATGCCTCAGATTCTCTAACAGTGTGGATCGCAGTTTAATTGCTAAGAAATGGCAGCACTGAGCAGTTAATCAATCGAGGTGTAAATGAAAACCCCATGGTTATCCAAATGCATTTGGAAGGAAAAATACCGTTACTGTGATCCTCTCATGTGCCTCTTATGTATATCTCTGTATATGGTTAACAGATGAAGCAAAGGCAGACCCAGAAGGATCAGCCTCCAGCAGCATCAGCCCCTGGAAAATTCCCTGTACGTCCAAGCTCAACGACAGCACCATAGGAGGCACATTCGTCCGCTGGGAGGAGAACGCCATACCCAGGCGAGTCTCGCCACACCTTAGTCTAAGCAGAATCTAAGCTGCAGTGGATATTAGTTCTCCATAAAGATAATTGAAAACCAAAATAGTAGCTTGTTTTTATTTATTTTATTATTGTTATTATTATTTATTATTATTTATTTTCTATTAACCCCACCCCCACCCTTTTTAAATTCACTGACTGTAGCTCTTTAGTCCTGGATGAGGTGCAGAGGCAGAGCACCTGTGAGCTGGAGGTTGATGCCGTTGCTGTGGATGTTCTCAACCGCCTCGAAATCGAAAGTAAGTTCACTCAGTATTGCAGCCAGCGCTGGCACGAACTTAAGAAAGCAACAATTGAGGCAAAGTGAAATTCAAGATAAGAGTGATGGACAGCTCTGACGGCTGCCACACATCGAATCCATTATCACCCCCAAATACAAACATCGTGGAGCTGACCTAATCCGTCCAATCACAGGGGAGCAGCTAGACATACAGAGGATGGGATAGAGGGTTAAAACGAACCAGTGACAATAAAGACAGATGCTGTTATCTGGCAAAGTAATGTAGTGCCAGAGCAGATGCAGCTTTTGTTCCTGAAGGATTTGTTTTAATCGCACACATCTGGATTTGTTGTTTTAGCGTGTGAAAGAAAGAAAGAGAGGTCATTCTTGCACTTACAATCTAAGTGGTGCCAGTTTTGCTGAACGTTGTGTTGTTGTCTTAAAAGCAGTCCTTCCATCTGAGCTGTAAAGATGCTGTGAGTTTTATCATTGAAATCAGATGGGACCTAACAAGCTTAAACCACACAAAGAATCTGTCTTAAAATGAAAAGAGAGGCCGCGATAGACAGCAAGTGCGTGTGTTCTGCACTTATGAACTATTACAGTTTGTATAGCCAGAGCTTTTTCTCAGGAACTTTTGTTCTTCCTAGGAGCTAGAAGATTCCTTCAAAGATTTGTTTGTGTCTTAAAAACAGCAAAGATTAGGCAGATTAGGACTAGAAGATTTCAGAAAGTTCTGTGGAAAGCCCTAACAATGTGACTGAATGAGAACTGATATGTTTAGATGTAAGGGTTAAAGAGAGAGTGTGGGACTTGGAGGTGGGGTTAACCATTCTCTGGAAAAATTATCCAGAGAATCACTGCTTCACCCTTTTAACATAATATTGGTATATGATAACTGGTCTGTGGGATGTGTAGGATGTGTATTGTCAGATGCAAGTTATTCGTGTGTTGATAAAGCTGTTACTGTATATGTGTGTAAAGGTGCCCACTGCTTTTGTTCTTCCTGCTTCCTATTTTAAGGCTGCAGGTTTGGGATGAAATAATGACCCTGCACCTCTTCTTCTTTCCACATTATTTCTTTAATGAGTTTGTTTGCGGTGTTGGAGCTGCATGACTGTGTAATGACTGCTATACAGACAGAGCAGAAGTCCTGCTGTGGAAACATGTGCAGGCCTCCAAAAAACTATGCAATAGTTCTTGCAGTTAAAAACAGCTTTATGAGTTGATGTTGTTAAGCACAACTTTATATAAACACCGTGTTTGATGGTACAGAGTTTGAGTATTTTTGTGCTTAGTTCTCCATTTTTCTCCAGATCAAATTGGCAGGAACCCTGGCCTGCAGGCCATCTGGGAGGATGAGAAGCAGAGGAGGAGAGAGAAGAACCAGCCCTCTCAGATTGAAACCCCCGAGTCGCAAGGTACAGGCATTCACCACGGAAATTCTTAGTTGTCTAAGTCAGTCTATGGGTTTCTGTTTAATTTCTCTGCGATCTGGGAATAAAGGAAAATGAGTATGGTTAACTGTATATAAAAGATGGTCATAGTCACTATGCTGTCACCCATTCATTTCTTAACTCTTCAGTTTCAGCATTTGGGTCATTCCCATTGGTTGTTTGGAGGCAGAAGTGACTGTTTTTGGAGCTACCAGGCTTGGTAATCAAGCTAGACTCATAAACTGAACGTGTGCAATGCACAGGGACACAAATCTGCTCATTGGTGCAAAGTAAAACATATTTTCATGAAACACTACAAAGCAGGCTGTGTTGTTTGTCAGGTAATTCCATTATCAGGCATCAAAAGAACAAATGTGATGGAGAGGTCCAGCAAATGGAATTGGCAGAGAGCTTTTGGCTAGACAGACCTCTGTTGGCACACTTGTCAAAAACAACAGCCACACCTTATCAGTATTCAGTTGGATTAGTTTTAAAAAGAAAATCACCCATGCTGCACCCAGCATGTGATCTACTTTTCGAGGAATTGCCCTTTTTTGGCGATTCTTCCATCCCACAGAATTGCTAGTGCTGAAAGCCTAAACAGTGCCTATGATGGAACCGTGTCAGAACACAGTGTATCACAGCTTAATGTTTATGGAGCTGCATAGCCACAGACTTTGGCCATGTGACACAGTACCCATGCTGACTACTGCGCTCCACCTAAAGCAGCTGCAAAGCGAGCGCCAGAAGTGACCCATGAAACAGTGGGAGAATGCAGCCTGGTTTGATGAATCACATTTTCTTCGACGTTTTGCCAAAGGCCGGGCGCACATCTCATTTATCTGGAGAGAAGAGAAGAGCTGGCCAGCATGATTCGTTTTTAAAGAAGGCCTGTGTGATGCTCTGCAGCGTAATACTTTCTAAACATAGTTACAGGCCACCTACGTGATTTCATGGCCACTAATCTAATTGATGCAGAGGTTTCAGCAGGATAATTTGGTTGTCATACTGCTCAGGAATGGTTTGACCAACATGACAAATTGTAAATTAACTTTTGAATTTCTCAATTCAGAGGAGAGGAGATGTTTTGAAACCTTGTTGATTTGGGTGCAAAATTCTTCGGTTCTAATGTGCGGGGAGTGAGTCTCATTTCAGTGGCGCCAGTGTTTCTGGTTACTGTGAAAGAGTTTTGAGAATGTCTGGAGGCAGTGCAGACTGTGGCTCACTGTGTTCTTCTATCATGTTATGCTTCTCTTTGTCCAACTGTGGCATCTGTCTTAGTTTTGTTTCTAAAGCCTCTTCCAGTGGAACGTAAAATTAGAATTTTCCATTACCTCCACAAGTCAGAGTTACAATTCAAAGAGCTGTCCATATGATCGGTGGGAAAGTACTGTCTTTAAACTACAAACCCTTTTAATCTTGCCAAAGTCTGATTCTCCACCAAACACACACACACACACAGAGCTGTCATGGAAATAGGCTGCCAAATAATCAGAGCACGGCTGCACTGTGACAAAAGTTTGTTCTCAGGCCTACACCCAAGCACATAAGCACATGGGGTTCCCAAGCTTGAAAAGTGAAGGAGAGGAAATCAGATAATGCCCGTGAATTATAGCTCCTACAGAACAATTTACAATGTGCAAGTTCAGTTAAGAAAGACAAAAGACTACGGTATGCAGAATTAAGGTCACAGTTTATTACAGACTGACAGCAAAATTACCCAGCCAAACACCAGCATGCTTAACAGCTATTACTGACCAAAATGTTTTAATTGTAGCGAAGAACTCCATGTCTGAAGAATGTTTCTAAGCACCAGAAAGTGCAGTGTTGAAATGCTTGTCTGTGTGTTCCAGATCGTGGTTTTGTCACCTCATCAGAGAGTGAGAAAATCTTCATGAAGAGAGTCGAGGAGATCCTCAAGGAGAACGAGTTTGATGTGTAAGTTCCTTCTCCTTCCTTTGATTTATCTTGGGTAGTGCCAGGGTACATGATATCTGAAAGACTGCACTAATCATGATCCTTAAAATTGTTGTCTAAAAAATAATTCATGAAGAAAATTCATAATCGCATCACATATTTACCCTTTATTAACACTTCCACTTCCTTAGAAGTGCTGTAGCACTAATGGATATTTTGTACCGGTGTTAGGTACACCTGTACACCTGTACAGCAAAAGCAAATGACATCACCGGACTTTGAGGCCACCTTGCCCACCCACGTTGAAATGGTATTGAATTGTAACGGAAAACAACCGAAACCGAATCAAGTTGTGGCGAAACGAATAGGTGCTAGAGGAAAAGAGGCATTGTGTCCCTTCTCACGTGATGCACTGCCTTCAGGCTTGGAAACGGGACTCTTGGTAATTTGCATCACTTGTGTGTTGACCCTTGACACAAAACCTGCATTTAAAGTTTGGAACAGAAACTGGTATTCACTGTCTGCAAGTTTGAGGTCTATGGTGAAATGGCCAAGATCACATCTGATCTGTATGATGTATCACTCGCTCTTTGCCAGATTCAACACAGATGTCCTAATTTTGTTGTGGCATGACAACTCTAAAGGACCTTTGAAGTCAGTGTGGGCATGCATAGTGTTTCAACATGATTTTCTCTTGCACAATTATTCTGTTTGCCTTTCTTTTATTTGTTTATCCCATTTTCCTAGTGTGAGAGTGCTTATTTTGAATTTATTCTTTTCATGTTAGGTTATGGTTTGTTGTTTATTGTTTGTCTTATTGTCATTATTAAAAATGTAATAACTGAAAGTCAATGTCCCATATCCGTCATGAAATTTGGAGTAACTGTCACAGAGTTGGAGTTTATGCAAGAGAGTAACAGTGTTTGAAAATGGGGACAAAATGCTTCCAGCCTTAGAGGAAAGTCTCCCATAGTCTGGCAGCCCACATCAATAACAAGTTTTCTTGTTTTTAGTTCTTTGTATTGAGCTGTAATGAAGTTGTTGTGTGTCCTCAGTTTCTTTGTGCCTGAGTGTCTTTCTTCTCAGGGCAGAGAGGAAGCAGTAAAATCAGAGATTGGATAAAATGGGAAAGTGAAATTGCAACAGATGTAGTGGAGAAAAAAAAGGGAGGGGATGGTGAAACAATCGCCAGATGTACAGCTAGAAAGTATTTCCTGTTATAAATAAAGTACAGTTGACTCGGCTGTGTGTGTGTGTTGCTGCATCACATCCAGATGGCTTCCATTCACCAACCCCTGATATCGGACAGGGGAAAAAAAGGGAGGGGGGAGCAGAGCGGACCTTCGGTGTAGAGTCGGCTCGTCTTAAGTGATGGAGCGCACACACACAGAGTTGCCTGGCTTCTTTCCCAATGCCTGGCTGTCTCAGTCACCCTTTCTGTTAATACTCTCACACAGCCTATCACTTCCTGTCTGTTGGCTCTCCTTTACTCTACTATGCACTGCTAATATTGCTGCTTTGTCAGTGTCTCACTTAGCATTTTAGGCTTTTTGGAAACATTTTATTTCCCCTTACTCATGGTTTTCTTTTAATTCAAGGATTTTGTCCAACTCTTCAGCTGCGAGCCATGTTTTGGCAGTTTCTACGGCCTCAGTTATGGACATATTGTTGTACCTCTTATTCATCCAGAACCAGTCTCTCATGACACTCTCTGGTAGGCAAGTAACCTTCTGGGCTTCCCTGATTTTGGATTCAGCCTTCTCCTCCATGGGAGGCTTTTATATCCGATTCTATATATAGCTCTTTAAATCTCATTTTGGTTGGAAATGTCCTCCCACTCGATTAACCTTTACCCTGTTCTGCCACGCTCTTCATACAAGGCTGTGCAAAATAGAATTTTGGTTGAATTCTTCTTTTTTAAATGGAATGAGACTAAAGAACTGCAGAGACTGTAACTTGATTGGTGAATCCAGTCTCTCGCTCAGTGTGCCCTGAAGCTCACTGTCCTTCCCATCTGAGAGCAAAGACCAAGTCCTTTTGGTTTCTGAGTTTATGGACAAGTGATTGTAGCTGCCTATTATAGCTAACTAATACTCATATATCCACATCATCCTGTGTGATAGCCAGCAGGTAACAAGACACTGCAGTGCATAAGTGCCAAACTGAGTTGTTTTCACACTTTAACTGCAGCTCTAAACTTTTATAGACATCGGCCTTCAGAACTATAACGGATAGACCATGTGTCTCAATCGGTTAGATGGAGTACAAAGACCTTGCAGTCTCTCGTTGAGGTCATGTGAGAATAGGTCAGTGTAATGAAGGTTGTCTTCATTACTTAACCGTATAAACATGAGTGATTTTAATATTTATATTACGGGCACTCATACAAAAGTTTGTTTTATTGGTTATTTGGGCTAAAGGTGGGCGGTCTTCCAGCTGGTACCGTTTAATGTCTGCCTAGGAAAAGAGATTTCAATTAGTATAGAATGTTTGGTTAAGCTGGTGAAACCAGTACTTTAACATAGCTTTTGGATAAGATTGTCTTACCTATGTTTTCTTTTGATGGTGTGCCAGCCACAAGAGTCCCCAGGCATCTTGAGTGCCCTTTTAAAGGTTCCTGGTGCTACCAATAGCTATATTAGTTTATTGTAGATTGTAGTCGGTAGGACAAGTGGGAAATATTTTATTTACTAATTGTAATTATGTTAATTATGTCTACAATATTGATTTGATATCAATAAAGGTTATTAGGTAAGACAGTTAGCACTGTTGGCTCACAGCAAGAAGGTCCTGAGTTCAATTCCACCACCTGGCCGTGGTCTTTCGGTGTGGTGTTTGCATGTTTTCCCCGTGTTTGGGTGGGTTCTTTCCAGGTACTCAGGCTTCCTCCCACAGTCCAAAGACATGCAATTAGTGAACTGGTAACTCTAAATTACCCATAGGCGTGAGTGTGAGAGTGAATGGTTGTCTGTGTCTGTGTGTTAGCTCTGTGACATACTGGCGATCTGTCCAGGGTATACCTTGCCTCTCGCCCTAAGACAGCTGGGATAGGCTCCAGTCCCCCTGCTACCCTGCAAAAGGATAAGTGGAAGAGAATAGGTCAGCGTGCAGCCTGTTACAGTCGCTCCTGTTTTTTCTCTTAGTTTAGCTCTGTTTTCTTCGTTCTTCTTTTTTTTCTGACTTGTATTTTCATCCGTTTATTATCTTTCACTCAATCATGTGGATTGAAAGAGTTTTTGTTCTTCTGGTGGCCGTGGAACTATTACTTTTATCAAGGAGCAGGACCATGGCACATCTCCTACTACGCGCGGACTGTTTACTCCAGAGATCAGCTGATCGCTCTGATGCCGGCGGCTTGTGAATGTGTGTGTGAATGGGTGGATGTCTGGATATGTAAAAGCGCTTTGGGGTCCTTAGGGACTAGTAAAGTGCTATATAAATACAGAGCCATTTACCATTTTGCTGGCCAGACCACCAGAAGTACCAGCTGAAATTTGGAGAAAAACACATCGGGGATGCAGAGGTCAAGGACAGAGGAGAAGAAAGGAGACGGTGAGACAGTGGAGGCTCGAAGCGAGGAGGAGGTATAAACCGTGTCTGCCGTCTATCGTAATGGGAAATGTGCGATCCTTATCGAATAAAATCGACGAGCTCTCAGCACTGGTGCGAGTCAGAGGAATACCGAGTGTAGCCTGAAGTGTTTCACTGAATCATCGATGCACCAGGACATTCCGGCGAGAATGCTTCCATGGAAGGCTTCCACACTGTTCGAGGCGGACAGGGACAGCATTGCTAGTGGTAGCGGAAAGGAGGTGGATTTGCTGTTTTAGTTAACAACCGGTGGTGTAACCCTGCCAACATAACAATCAAAGAAAGGATTTGTTGCCCGGACATTGAACTATGTGCTGTAGGACTCAGGCTGTATTATTTACCCAGGGAATTCTCTCATGTCATCTTGGTGGCTGTTTATGTTCCTCCCACAGCTGCATGTGACACTATCCACTCTGCCATAGCCCGGTTACAGACTCAGCACCCGAGTGCCTTTATTGTGATCTTGGGTGACTTCAACCATGTATCACTGGACAATACACTACCAACATTCAGACAATATGTGGACTGTCCCACCAGGGGAGAGAAAATTTTAGACCTTCTGTATGCTAATGTCAAGGATGCATACAGCTCCTCCTCCCTCCCCCCACTTGGTAGGTCAGATCATAACCTGATTCACCTCACCCCACGCTATGTGCCAATTGTGAGGAGGGAACCTGTGACCACGAGGAGCATTAGGAGGTGGTCAGAGGAGGCCTTAGCAGAACTACAGGGCTGTTTCGAGGTGACCGACTGGGAAACACTCTGTGAGCCTCACGCCGAGGACATCAATGGGCTTACTGATTGTATCACAGACTACATAACTTTCTGCACCGACTCCATTCTTCCAGCTCAGACTGTTCATTGTTACCCAAATAACAAGCCGTGGGTGACTAAGGACATCAAAGCCCTCCTCAACGACAAGAGGGCTTTCAGAGGGGGCAATAAAGAGGAGGTGAGGAAGGTCCAGGTGTTACTAAAGGACAAGATCAGAGAGGCTAAAGACAATTACAGGAGGAAGCTGAAGTGGAAACTCCAGCAGAACAGCATGAGAGAGGTGTGGAGGGGCATGAAGACCATCACTGGATTCAGGCCAACCAACAGCAGGGGAGCTGAGGGAGGTGAGAATAGAGCTAACGAGTTGAATCTGTTTTTCAATAGATTCAACACTACAGTGTCTGCTCACACCCTCACAACCTCACCTGTAGTCAGCCTGGAATCCAGAGCCACACCACTGTGTCAGCCTCTCTCTTCATATGGCGCTGTTGCCTCCTGTGAGATTCCTGACACCCCTCCCCCACCCCTCACCTTCACTCAATACCAGGTTGAGATGCAAATGAGGAGACTCCACTCGGGCAAGTCTGCTGGACCAGACAGAGTGAGTCCCCGCGTCCTCAAGGCCTGTGCCCCCCAGCTGTGTGGAGTCTTTCATAAACTGTTTATGCTGAGTCTGAGTCTGCAGAGGGTACCAGTGATGTGGAAGACATCATGCCTCGTCCCTATTTCCAAAGACGCCACGTCCCAGTGGCCCCCAGGATTGCAGGCCCGTGGCACTGACCTCCCACATCATGAAGACCCTGGAAAGGCTCATCCTGGACCAGATGCGACCCATTGTCGGACCACATCTGGATCCCCTTCAATTTGCTTATCAGCCTCGTCTCGGAACAGAGAACGCCATCATCTACCTGCTCAATCGTGTCTACACCCATCTGGACCAGCCGGCGAGCACTGTGAGGGTCATGTTTTTTGACTTTTCCAGTGCTTTCAACACCATCAGGCCGACCCTCCTGGGTGATAAGTTAACAGTGATGCAGGTGGATGCTTCTCTGGTGTCTTGGATTGTTGATTACCTGACAGGAAGACCACAATATGTACATCTCCCACAGTGTGTGTCTGACAAGGTACTCAGCAACATAGGGGCACCACAGGGGACTGTCCTCTCCCCTTCCTCTTCACCCTCTACACCACAGACTTCAGCCACTGCACAGAGACCTGCCATCTTCAGAAGTTTTCTGATGACTCCCGGTGGTTGGATGCATCAGCAGGATGATGAGACAGAGTACCGAGCTGTGGTCGACTCCTTTGTCACGTGGTGTGGCGGAATCATCTGCAGCTCAACGTGGCAAAGACCAAGGAATTGATTTAAAAGATGGCGCCCGGTGAGGTCGGCTGCCGTCACAACTGCTCCGACCACCTTTTCTTTGTTTTTGTTTTTTAAGTTAGTTTTCAGCGTTTTTAAATCGGCAAAATCATCACCATTGAGTACATTAGGTATGACAGAGACACTCTTGTTTCTATTGGTATACAATGTACTCACAATTGAGTTTTAACTCCGGATCCGAGCTGGCGAGTGAGATCCTGAGGGAGAACAAAGGATGCGACACAAAGCGGCGGCCTCGAGGGAAATGAGCCGGCGTCAGGAACAGGCTGAGAGCTCGTGCACACCTCTGCCTAGCATCCTGCTTGCCAACGTCCAGTCACTGGAGAACAAGCTTGATGACCTCAGGGCCAGGATAAAGTTCCAGAGAGACATTCGGGACTGTAATCTCCTCTGCTTCACCGAGACATGGCTGAACCCAGTGGTGCCGGACCACGCCATCCAGCCGGCCGAGTTCTTCTCGGTTCACCGCATGGACAGGACACAGGACTCGGGGAAGTCAAGGGGAGGCGGCGTGTGTTCAGTGGTGAACAACAGTTGGTGCAACAGCGCAAGCGTTGTTCCTCTCACACGCTCCTGCACACCAAATCTGGAACTACTGTCCATCATGTGTCGTCCCTTTTATCTACCTCAGGAGTTTACATCGGTCATTTTAAGTGCCGTTTATATTCCACCACAAGCGGACACGGTCACTCACACAGCACCAGACACAACACCGGGACGCCGCGCTTATTGTGACGGGGGACTTTAATAGTGCCAACCTCAAACGCGCAGCGCCGAACTTTCATCAACACATCACCTGCCCCACCAGGGGTGAAAGGACACTGGACCACTGTTACACTACGGTCAAGGACGGCTACAAGGCACAATCTCGCCCTCCGTTTGGCAAATCCGATCACGCCGCCATCTTCCTCATGCCAAAAATACAAACAAAGGCTGAAACAGGAAGTTCCGGTTCAGAGGAAGGTCACACGCTGGACGGACCAATCGGTGGCCGCGTTACAGGACGCACTCGATGATGCAGACTGGGACATGTTCAGAAACAGCTCCGATGATGACGTCAACGTGTTTACGGAAGCGGTTGTGGGATTCATCGGGAAACTAGCGGATGATACCGTGGAGAAAAAGACTATCACTATCAGAATGTTTCCCAACCAGAAGCCGTGGGTGGATAAAACCATCCGCGACGCTCTGAGATCCCGCACCGCTGCTTACAACACGGGACTCGCGACGGGGGACATGGACCCGTACAAAGCCGCGTCATATAACGTGCGGAAGGCGGTGAAAGAGGCGAAGCAGTGCTACGGGAGGAAACTAGAGTCACAACTCAAACAGAGTGACTCTAGGAGCCTGTGGCAGGGATTAAGGACAATAACGGATTATAAAGCACCAACAACCGATGCGACAAGCGCGGACGTGACTCTGGCAGGCAGGCTGAACACTTTCTATGCTTGCTTCGAGGCTGCAGCTAAAGGCGCTAGCGATGCTAATGCTAGCGGCGCTAACGACTGCGGACAGGAAGATACTGCCACTACCGGAAACGTGCTCATCATCTCCGAGCATGACATGAGGAGAGCCTTCAAGAGAGTGAACACCAGGAAAGCAGCAGGACCAGAAGGCATCTCAGGTCGTATCCTCAGAGTCTGCGCATACCAGCTAGCACCTGTGTTCACTGAGATATTCAACATCTCTTTATCTCAGTCGGTGATCCCCACATGTTTCAAAGAGTCCATCATTGTTGTCCTGTCCCGAAGAAACCCCACCCTGCTTCTCTCAATGACTATTGCCCTGTAGCCCTCACCTCAGTAGTGATGAAGTGCTTTGAGCGCCTGGTCAGAGACTTCATCATTTCTTCACTACCAGACACACTGGACCCACTACAGTTCCCTTACCGTGCAAATCGTTCCACAGCGATGCCATCTCTCATCTCCTCCACATCACTTACTCACTTGGACACTAGAAGGGGAATTATGTTAAATGCTCTTCATCGACTACAGCTCTGCATTTAATACCATAATTCCTCCACACTCACCACCAAGCTGGAGCACCTGGGACTCAGCTCATCTATGTGTCAGTGGATCTCCAACTTCCTAACTGGCAGACCACAGGCAGTAAGGATGGGCGGACATGTCTCAGCCTCCATCACTCTCAGCACTGGAGCCCCCAGGGGTGTGTTCTGAGCCCCTCCTGTACTCTTTGTACACATATGACTGTGTGGCCACTACCAGCTCCACCACCATCATTAAGTTTGCTGGCGACACTGTCGTGGTGGGCCTGATCTCTGATAACAACAGGCGGCCTACCTGAAGGAGATTAGGAATCTGGAGAACTGGTGCCAGAAAAACAACCTCCTTCTAAACGTCAGTAAGACAAAGGAGTTGATAGTGGACTTCAGCACTAAGCAGGAGAGGAACTACCAGACCCCCGTCATCAACGAGTGCTCAGTGGAGAGAGTGGACAGCTTCAAATACCTCGGGGTTCACATCACGCAGGACCTGTCATGGTCCTGTCACATCAACACCGTGGTGAAAAAGGCCCGACAGCGTCTCTACCACCTCAGACGCTTGAGAGACTTCCGACTGCCCTCCAAGGTGCTCAGGAACTTTTACTCCTGCACCATAGAGAGCATCCTGACAGGAAACATCTCAACCTGGTTCGGGAACAGCACCATGCAGGACAGACGAGCTCTACAGAGGGTTGTGCGATCAGCTGAGCACACCATCCGCTCCGAGCTCCCTGACCTGCACTCAATCTACAGCAGGCGGTGCTGGACCAAGGCCAGGAAGATCATGAAGGACCTCAGCCATCCCAACAATGGACTGTTCTCTCTGTTGAGGTCAGGAAAGCGATTCTGCTCCCTGAAGACCAACACAGAGAGACTGAGGAGAAGCTTCTTTCCGCAGGCGATACGGTTTCTCAATCACACCACCACATAGTACTGACCCACACATATGGTTTTACACACACACTGGACATTCTGGACATTTGTTTACACTAGTGGCCACTGCATAACTACACTGCGTGGTCATCTAATCAAATCACTCACTTAGTCACAAGTCACTTAAATAAATCACTTTTAAGCATATTTGCACTGCACAAGACACTTAAATATATGGATTGCACAACCCTGGACATTACATTTCTTTCATTACCATTTACTACTTGTACAGCTGCTCTTATTGTTCTATATTTCTTCATATATTCTTATATATTTTCTATATTGTGTATTTTGTTGTACAGTTATTTTATTTTTAACTTTAATTTTTATATTTTATTTTATTCTTTCCTAGTTAAATTTACCCTTCATTTTAATTTTCATATTTATTTCCTGTCCTATTCATAGTCTTTTATTTTAGGTCACGAGCAGTTGTCTAAGCATTTCACTGCATATCGTACTGTGTATGACTGTGTATGTGACAAATGTTTTAATCCAGGGGGTCAGTGTTGACATTGTGGAGGACTATAAATACCTTGGAGTACACATTGACAATAAACTGGACTGGGCTAAAAACACCACAGCACTTTACAGAAAGGCCCAGAGTCGTCTCTATTTTTTGAGGCGACTGAGGTCCTTCAACATCTGCCAGAAAATGCTCAGGATTTTCTATGAGGCTGTTGTGGCCAGTGCTATCCTCTATGCTGTTGCATGCTGGGGGAGCAGGCTGAGGGTTGCAGATGCCAACAGACTCGATAAACTGATTCGTAAGGCCAGTAATGTTGTGGGGATGGAGCTGGACTCCCTCAAGGTGGTGTCGGAGAGGCGGATGTTGTCCAAAATAAAGACAATGTTGGATAACACCACCCACCCACTCCATGACATGCTGGTCAGTCACAGGAGCACGTTCAGTGAGAGACTGAGATTACTGAAAAGCACCACTGAACAACACAGGAAATCATTCCTGCCTGTGGCCATCTCCCTGTACAACTCATCCACTTAACACACTGTTTACTGCAACAGCTACACCCTTCTTGCACATGTTCTTTTCAGCTATTTATTAATAAGTGACTTTTATGTATATATATATGCCTGTATATATTGTGCTATTCTTAGTTAGTGTATTGTCTGTCTTTGTTAATGTTTGTTTATAATGGAGCACTGTAACGAAAAATAATTTCCCCTAGAAATCAATAAAGTATTCTGATTCTGATCTGATTCTGATGAACCCTGGCCTACACTCTGTTTTGGAATTTTAATGTTGGTGAATAAACACCAACAGGTTTGTCTGCACCTCATCTCTGCCTCAATCCTCCTCTTTGAACCCAGCTGCTACAGGCCATCGTAACAGTCAGGTATTGGTATGAAATTTACTCCAAGTGAATTGGATGTCTTATTTCTAGCCTCCTGTGTGGTCTATGCTGGTGCCGTATTGTTATCTAAACCCACTGAAGAATTTGGAGCATTTTCTGCTTTGTGCTACGTGACAGGAAGAGAACCTTTGGACAGTGCTCAGACTTGATTGCCTCACACGGCCTGGGGTTAATGCGTAAAGATCTGGGGACATTAACTAACTGTCAATTAGATAAAGTGTTAAAGAAAGACATCTGTAGCAAATCTGTTTGTTCAAATTAGCATCAGCAGATGTAGGTTCTACATTTTTAATTTTTCTGACTCCCGCGTATTAATCGCAGCGTCAGCCTCAGAGCCTCTGTGTCATTTGAACTTCACAAAACAGCTCTTGTGATTTCTCATCAGTGTATGTGTGGCCAGTTTTGACTCTTCATCATTCGGCATGGTGTTATCTTAACAATTAGTGCAACTGCACACGTTTGTGTTGAGGCAGCAGATAGAAAATTACAGTCGAAGGTGCAAATCATATGTGCACACTAAGTCATCTACACATTACACCTAGAGGAGCTGCTCTGCCATGGAAACCCACACTGTGGAGCTCCCAGTGCAGTGTTTGTGCTGATGTTGATGGAAGAGGTTTGGAACTCTGCAGTTATTAAGTTGCAGAGCGATGGTGATTTGTAGTCCTTATTGCTTCAGGGCTTGGCATCCCCATTCTTTACTTATATGGTCTGCAACTTGAGTTGCCGTGGTTCCACTTTGCAATAATACCACTTCCAGCTGGTCATGGAGTAATGACGAGAGAAGATGTTTCAAAAACTGACTTGTTGCAGTGGTGGCATTCTATTACAGTACCACACCTGACTTCAGTCTTTAGAACGATCTATTCTTTCACAGATGTGGCTAGGTGCTTGATTTTATGCACTTGTAAGACGAAGAACATCTGAATCAGAGATTAAGCTGTGTGGTCTGGTAGTTTTAATGTAACAAGTAGTCTTAAGTTAAATCTTGTTAATGGCTCATCAAATGGCTCAGAGCCTTTATTTCAGTATATACTAGAGCATTTACAAAGGCACACATCTGCTAACAACACTTTGTAGTTATCGTTCCTTTCTCTTTCTCATCATTCAAACTCTGAGAGGGCGTGGCTTGGTGGCAAAATGTGTTCATCACTGCAGAAATCTCCTGACGCTTGCCAGGCTCCCTCCCTGGCTGCCTCTAAAGTCGTTAGCTGGCAGACTAATTAAGAACAACCAGACAGTGGCATGTGCACGCTGACTCTCGGGAGGCTCTTCATCATACGGCACCAGCAGAACGAAGTCTCTGCCATGAAACCTCCTCAATCTCAACCTAAACTCTGAGTCTGGAGTAGATTTCATTTTACAGCCATGTTGTCTGAAAACCATTCATCATTTATCAGCCTCCTGCCTGCTGCTGCTGCTCATTCATCATTTAAAAGTGAGTTAGAGGGTGTCCACAAGGCTGTGATTCATAGTCTACTATTCTGTCTGATATGTTTGTCTCTGTCTGGCTGTCCTCTCGCACGAGTGTTTGTGTTCTTCCCTGAGCTGTGACTGGGCTCAGTCATGGTGTTCTGCAGCTTCACCTGTCAGTCCCGTGCTTTTCAACATATTGCATCAGAAGCTTTACAGAAGCTTGAACTTGTGCTGCAGAAGTCGTCCGTGCACACCTGCAGTCACAAGAGCAACAGTTTTAGTATCCTGAGGGCTTTTAGATGGTCAGACTCATGGCCAGGCTTCAGACTCTAGTCCACCATTTTCACCAGATCTGAAAGACCTCCTCTGGAGCAGTGCCTAAAATGGAATTCGTTTTTTTCTTTCTCAAAACCATTCCTGTAAAATCTGTTCCACGTGCGAGTAGCGGCCGCCCGCCTCGTCTTCGTTTCAATATTTCAGAGTCACTAAGTGGTGAGTTGCTAGGCGATACAGCAGGGGCAGCACGATTAAGGGAGCGTGATAGGCAGCTTGTGGCTGAGGGCAATCCGGAGGGATACAAAGCCCAGTTGGCTGCCTGCCTGTTTTCC
The DNA here is from genome assembly GCF_013358895.1 of Oreochromis aureus. Taxonomy (NCBI): domain Eukaryota; kingdom Metazoa; phylum Chordata; class Actinopteri; order Cichliformes; family Cichlidae; genus Oreochromis; species Oreochromis aureus. The sequence continues at coordinate 30,016,129 of NC_052956.1, read as the reverse complement.
ATTCATATTCCCTCTGCCAACACACAGACACACACCACTTAGCTGTACACACCCATATACTTCCCCACACAGTTGCCAGACAAGAGACACTCTGCACACTTGTGCAGTCCCACACAGAGCTTTCGCCCACTAAACCGAGCACTTTCTCTGATTAAGACCCGCTGTAAAGAGATGCTAATAAAACATGGCTGCTGCACAAGGTGCTCAGTTTTCTAATTCAGCTAACAGCCATGCAGACAACACTGTTGAATGTTTTGGTAAAAAGTAAAACTTGATGTCTGTTTATTTCCTCAGGACACAAGATCTGTCTGCTGGTGATGGGGAGAACCAAGAAGATTTCCCTGGTGAACTAACACTTCATTTTGACCCCCTGACCCCAGACGGGCTGCCATGTACCCCTGCTAACGCTGTGGAGGTTCACAGGGGTCGACATCCAGGTGAGGAGAATTGCAGTAGTTGTTTCACAGACCGGCAACAGCAGATTTTGCTTTGAGTTATATCATATTGAGTTATCACGATGGGATAGTTTGACCTGCTATGAAACCATTAAAGGGCAAAGCTATGTTCTAATTTGGTTTTTTACACATTTTATTTGGTGGCATGAAATGGGTTGAGCCAGGCTGGTAGTCCCCAAATGTTTTCACAGACCAACTGTTGTATCTTTGATAATGGAAGTAATCTCTTTCTTGGGTAGTTATCACAGGGGATATTATATGAATAAAGTGACTTTTTCAGAAGTTGAATAAGTTTTTGTGCGCAAAAAAGCGATGCACAGCGACATTTCTTTCTTACATTTGTTTTGTCTTGCTTTAAAGCCAATATCAGAAATGAAAGTTGTTATAAGCTTATTAAATCTGAGAACAAAACAGAAGAGAAATCCTCTTTTAGTACCATCTTTTAAGTAGTCTGATTCACTATAGGAGATGAAGAAGATCTGATGTCGAGACTGAATACTTTAATTTGCAAAAAAGCTGGATTTTACTTACTAGCACCCTACACTTTCTTTTCCTTTATAGAATTTAACTCCTAATTGGACCAGGTTTCTCTTGTGACATACATTTGTTTCTTCTCTCATTCTGCCTGTATGTTTGGCAGGAGAAGTACTTGTTTCATCACCCCGTTACTCCTACCCAAGTCAGGGAGTTGAAAGAGTGACGATGTGAGAGTGACATTGGGCTAATGTGCAGGAAATCTCTGTGCTTGTGTGTCCAAACTTAAAGCTGAAGAAAGATCGCACACACGCTTACAAAACACATATATACCACATATAACCTAGAAACAGGCCTGAGTAATGTTGCACTAGAGTTTGCTTGACAACAGGTGACAGAAGATGATGTCCAGTCCATGGGGTGTCCAAAGGCGGAGATCATCGCCTTATTTGGAAGGAGATGCCAGAAGGGGAACTTCTGTGTCTGCATTTATCTCTTAAAATTGGTCATTGTCTGTAAAATAGGCAAATAATGTTCTTAAGATGCAAATTGTGTACTTGTAAAAGCAAGAGGCGTTATAATACCCTGATGATATAAAAGCAATCTGAAGTGTATTTCTGACGGAGATCTACAGCTGATGTTGCAGGGTACATCTCCCCACACGTGTGTTTCATTAAAATCGTTGTTTGACCAACTCTTCGGAACCATGGTTGTTTTGTTCTCATCCTCAATATTCTGAACACGTGACAACTGGAACTGTAGAAACTGTAAGAGATGGGAGTCACCGAGCTAATGCTGAACTGTGCTGCTTTAATGTGTTATCTCAGTGAAACTGTTGTTAGCAAAGTGTGACATCAGTATGCCTAACAGTAGTTTTCATCTTCTCTGCTGCTGCCGCAGACTCTGTGAGGAGCAGTGGGAAAGTTCAGAGGAGGCTGTCGTTGATGAGGAGGCCATCCTGACTCTCCTGGAGAACAGTCAGTCTTTCCTCCCACTCTCCCAGACATCCAACCACTCGCCTCTCTTAGGTAACACAGCCTCTTTCATTCATGCACGTTTTTAATTTTCTATGCTCGATTTTGTTTCCCATGATTAAACTCTGATTTTAGGTGATAATTTTAAGGCTGTCTTCCACAAACAGTATTTCAAAGATGCTGATTCAGTGGTCGGGTCATGTGACTTTGACTCCAGAAGCTTCAGCTTGTGTTTTCTGAAATGGATTTTGAGGGCTGTTTTGAATCGTTGTTGTAAAAGCCACTTTTTTCCCCTTTCCATCCATATTTTCTGATATTTAGTGGATTCTTTCCTCCATATACATCTGTTTCTTGTCCACTTAACTGCCACTACACCCTGAAAGGAGAAAATATTCACCTCAATGCTTAACAGCTGTCCAAGTGGAGAGAAGGTTATTGCGTACAGCTGTCTGATATTGTCTGTGTGCTTTATTTTGTCCTCCATGCAGACAGCAGCCGGGACCAAGCCATCATTGACTTGCTGGCAGGCCTGGAGGACGATGGTTTCTGCAGGACACCCGCTAGGCAGAATTCCCAGTCCCGCTCACTCCCTGGTGTCACAAACTACAACTGCAACAGTGATGAAGAGGAAGCAGGCCCAGAACTGGACAAGGAAGAGGCAGAACTCAGTGTTATAATGTCACAGCGTTGGGACAGCGACCCTCCTGAGAGTGCTTCCTCTCAGAGGCATGTTTATCTCTGCATGGTTTAAGGCAAAAGTATAACCATCAGTTTTAGAGTATGTTGTGCATCAAAATGTTTTCATTTTTTAGTAATAAGTACAAGTAAGCGTAAGCTACACCTTTTTGTTTCTGGTCGTATCTTAAATACATAGGTGAGCGATCGCTGTACACAATCTGTGAAAGTCATCCCCAGTGAGCTCTGCCTGGGCATTTTTTTTTTATTATTTTTTTTTTTTAAATACGGTTCCTGTCGTTGGTGTGTGTGTGCACAGACCCTGCATGAAGGAGACAGAAAACTGCTTCAGTGATGGCCAGCAGGAGTCCTCTGACGAAGACATGGAGTGGAGTGGAAACAACTCTATGTTCGCTAACCTGTCCATCCCGCAGCTCGATGGCGCCGCAGACGAGAGTAGCGGTGAGTTGTCCTGTGATGAGATGTACTGAGACAGCATGAAGTGTCAGCTTGCTTTGATGCCTATCTGACAACCCCCCCACCGATTCACGCTCTGTCAAGTATGTCAGGAGAGGGATCTGATAGCTGCTACAGAAGAAAAAGTTGGGATGATTCTCAGTTTTGGCTCTATGACCTGACAGGCTACAATTTGATGCAGTGCCAGACTTGGGGGTAAAACTGACTCCTGGGGTTAATTAACTGTTCAGTTTTTAGAGCGTGCATGTGTGTGTGGAGCGATGACTACAACTTCATAGACTGGTAATAGACTCTGTGTGCTTTTTAAAAATATACCAGTATCAAACATAATGAAATCTGAAAGTTCTGAGTCATAAAATTCATCTTGACATTTCTGTATAGCTGTAACAAATTCCTCTTCAGTAATTTGCAACATAGAGTTTAAAGGTTAATAACACTAAAACTGCCTCTGTAGTTGCTGTTTGTGCGATTTCAACACGTTTCCTGCCCCTGCACCCCACCTGCATTAGATGACTTTATCAGTAGCTCAGCTGGTCCGAAAGCAGAACAACTACATTATCAGAAGAGCTAGAGGAGAGAATGAGGGACAAGCGTCCTGCTGATGCACATGTTAGTGATGTTCTAGTTGCCCTGTGTCTCATGCAGGCGACGGTCACTTTCTTATTGAGCTTAAAGTATAAATTTTGGCTTTCAACATGTTATAGTGGCATAGAAATATTGTAGTAAATTGACTTTTTAAAATTTAAATTAGTGCTGTCAGCTCTAATCTCGTTAAAATAGCGTTAACACCGTAACCGCGTTAACGCGGCAAATCTCCGTTAGCAGAGGCATCAACACGTTAGCGCCATGCGGCCCCTCGCACAGGGCGATCCACGTTAACTCGCTAAGAGATTTGCCGTGTTAACGCTTGATTATGGCGTTAACGTCATTTTAACGAGATTGACAGCACAAATTTAAATATATCAAATAGTGATCAATCTCACCCTGGGGTTTTGGGCAAAGATTCATGGGTCATTGCTCTCTCTGATTACATGAATTTCAGGTCAGTTTCTTGCAGCTGTGGACACTAATGAGATGCCTCTTCTTCTCACATGCTGTATCCATAGATTCCTCCTTAACAGATAGTGGCTCAATGGCGCAGTCTTAAACACGGACCACTGAAAAGATGTTGGGCAAAAGAAATCCCATCCCGGAGGCGGTCCACCTTGAGCCACCATCTACAGCTAAGATCCTTTTGGAGTGCAAGCATCCCGAGCACATACCAGTTCACGTGTTGGACACGGAGCAGCCGCTTGACAAGCACTTTCAGTTAAAAAGCAGTCAGGACAGCAGTAGTGAATGTTTGACAGGGTTCAAGGTGAATAAAGAAATCCCCTACATCCAGCCAGTCAAACACCCTATTCCTGCATATTAGCCAATCACCCTGAGGTATCTCCCATCTGCATGGACAAAGAAGATCTCGACCTTTGTACACCTACGATAAAGCTTCCATAGCTTTGGATAAAGCGGATATTGAAAGCTTCCCATTTGGTAATGGAAAGGTCGCCAAGAACAGGAAGAAATGCGGCAGTATAAAGAATGTAGAAACAAACTGTCTGTCCATTCTTCAGAACCACAGGACCTTTTCTCTCTGTTATTCTGAGCTGAGAAACTGCTCAGCTAAGACTGACCTGGAACTGAACACAAAAGACAATAAAAGCCCCCTTCTGAGGAGCATCGCATCAGCCCCATCAACCTTGAAGGAGGACGGTTTCTTGATCCTCATGAGGACGAAATTGGCAAAGATGGCGAGGAAGGAGATGTCGGTGAGCTGAAAATCAGGTGCGAGGACTATCAGGAAAACAAGACTGAGAGGACTATTGTTGCCCAACAGGAGGCACACTACAAGTTTTTCCCCAGTGTCATTCTCTCCAACTGCCTCAGCAGAAAGAAACCTGGGAACAAGAAAATGGCTGACACCTGCAGCAAGGTGGAACAGGCCCAACCTCGCAGGTCTAAACTAAAGATGAACAAAAAGGCTAGGTATGACAGGACCTAGGAACAAATTAAAGATGGTCCAAAGCTCTACCTCTGATAGCCAGATTAGCACCAGCATCACCTCAGTAACACCTGCTAGTCCTGTGAATACGGACACTGAAATGCTGCTTTCTGAGGATCGTCAGGATTTACAAGAGGCCGAGTCGATCAAGAGAAACAATTGTGAAAAATGAGTCTGAAAGTGAGGAGAGGTCCATAGGTGAACAGGCAGAACCACAGCCAGAGCCCCTTGTCTCCAGCTCTGCTACCAATTCCTGTTTTCCTGAGGAAACTAAAGACTCTACTGAGGATGTGGTAAGCCCACTGCAAGATTTGTCTGCCAAAGTCACCTGTACTAAACCGTCAGCACTGCCAGGTAGTAAATACACCCTGAGGACCAAGCGGAAGATGAAATATGATTCAGAGGATGGGGAACACTCAGGTGCTACTCGTTCTAAAAACCTAGCTTCTGTCAAAGAACGGCTTAAGGACAATGATGTCTCCGGTGGGCAAGAAGTAAAGTATCAGAGAAGGCATGAAGAAGGAACCTCCTATCATTATAAAGTACATTATTATTAACAGGTTCAAAGGAGAGAAAAACATGCTGGTGAAGATGTCCAAAGTGAATGCAGCTGAGCAGTTGGTGGTGTTGACCCCAGACAAGCTAGAGCACTATAAAAACTGGCTCCTCTCAAGGATTTCTGGCCCAAGGTACCAGAATCCACTGCTGTCAAGTTTCCGTCACTGAACCAAAGGCCAAAAACATCCCAAAAGAAAGGCAAAGGTTAACTCTACAAATAAGAAGACTATCAACAACTCCTCCAAACCTCTGATTAGACAGGGTGAAAGGGTTCAGAAGCCAAAAGGCATAAAAAGCCCCAATCCTGCCATCTCTGCCACCCCTAGACCATGTTACTGTGAGTTGGCACATGACTATGATGTTGACTATTCAGATGTCATGGTAGAGTTGGGCTACCTCTCAGATAGATCCCAAAGCCCGAGAGACTCAACGCCTCACGCTGTTGGTCCCCAAGTGACCCCTTTATGAATACCAGGAGTTCAGAAGAGCTGATAAATCCACACATTGACCCATGTCTTAGTTCTGCTTTCCAAAAGCCACATAGATCGTCTACAGCCAAAGGAGCACGTAATAAGTGTCAAACTGCCAAACCCAAGAGACTGTCAGATGCTAAAAGGAAACCAAGTAAGTCTGCAGAAGAGCCTAAAACTGAGAAGGCAAAACAAGGTAATACTGCTGTTTTGAGGCAGAGGATGAAAGCTGGAGGTGCTGTCAACAGTTCTACAAGCACTACAAGACCTAGAAAGTCTCGTAAAAAAAAAACCGAGGAGCCCAAAAGGCATGACTTAATCAAAGAGAGCTCCCAACTCCTTTTCCCAGAGAATGAGTTGCCTCCTTCTGAGAGCTCTTCACAAGAGGTTCCTCCATTTCAACAGCAGGTGGGCAAAGATAGCCAGGGCACGTCCCAGACTCCATCTACACCAGAAAGGAACTCAGTAACCAAGTTTATCGAGCCAAAGGTCGAAGACTGTGAGACTTCCATCATGGAGGTCAACCAAAGCATTTCGGCACCTGCCCAGGCGAAGCAACAAGCTTGCCAGACCACCGTGGTAAAGGCAGAGGATTCACAGGAGCATTGCACAGACCTTCTGCCTCCAGTACAGGAACACAATAAAGATGTCCAGCTAAAGAAGGTCCCCACACTCAGGCCCCAAGAGCGGGAGATGCCTCCTCTCTCTGAGACCCCATCTGGCTTGGCTGTCCTTAGAAGCTACTTCAGACAAGGCAACAGGGACAGCCCTTCCTATACAAGTGGTTGGTACAGCAAGCCACTCTACAGCCATAGCCCAGGCGGCAGCACTTCTAATTCCCACCACTAAACCCACTAAATCCAGAAGAGCCCCACCCCACTTCTCGGAAACCCAGGGCCCCAAAATCTAACATGGCAAAAGAAAAAGGCAGCGAAACAGGAAAGGCAAGATGAGCAGTACTCAGCCAAATCTGTCAGTAAAGCAGGAGGCAGCATGTCAGATGAGTGCCCCCTCTTCCTGTCAGACCCGGGACTGGACAGCTGCAATTTCATAGAGGACAGCTTGTCACCAGAGCTCCCGCACAACTACACATTTGATATAAATGCTATTGATCAAACAGAGTTCTCCAGTCCGTACAGTGGCAGTCAGTTTGTTGTGACTGATAAAAATTTACCGGTCAAGTTCCTGAGTGACATCAGCCAGGATTCTGTATCTGCTCAAGCGCTGGACTCTGAAAAGAAACTCGACAGGCTGCTTTGTTCTGGGGAGGATCTTCAAAGGGGCTCTGATTGCAACAAAGCAAGGCCGAACAGCCCCGACCTTTTAGATGGGCACACGAACCGCGAGCCTACATCAAGCCTAACGTCCCTCAAGAGCAGAGAGTGGGACTTCTCTTTAGGTAAAGCCCACACGCTCAGCCCCTTTCAAGACTTTCACTGTGAGAGAAAAGAGCTGCTCTTTTCAGTTTTCGACTCACTGCCTTTAAGCTCCGCTTCATTTGTCGACCATGAGGGCTCGCCAACAGGTGAGCTGCCGGAGGGCATCGACGGACTAACATCCACCACCCCCAGCAGCTCTCCACGCTCCATCAGCTCGCTATCACAGGTGAGGGCAAGCCAGCTGCAGCGGGGGGCAGGGGGCGGAGGAGCCCACATTCTCAAGCCCCTCATGTCCCCTCCTAGCCGAGAGGAGATCCTCAGCACTCTTCTAGACCTGGAGATGTCAGAGGCCACCTTCCAGGAGCCTTTCTGCAGTGACCCCTCTGATGCCCCAGGGAAGCCAATGTAAGAGTAACAGCAACAGTAACCATTTCTTTAACATCATCTAGCATGCATTATTTACTAAATATACCAAAATAAGCGTATTAGTAAAGTTTTCACATAAGAACTAGAATCTAACTGATTGTGATGGTTGGTAAGGTTTTTTATTTGTTTGTGGGGGGGTTTAGCCTCCCTCACAGGCTTTTTAATTGGATTGTAAAACATCTCAATTGACAAAGTACTGCAATAAATAAAAGTAAGGAAGATTTTCAGATAAGAGAATAGAAGTGCAGTGAGGAAAGACTTTAGCATTTGTTTTAGACTACAGCAAACTCAAATGGAATCCTTTATCATTAAATGTCTGAAACTTCCATATGTTCAAAAATAAATCCACTGATCTGGCTCTGTTTTATACTATCTACAGAGCTTCAATTGATAGACATTTATTATCAATCATCTGTGGAGCTGTGATGATTTATTGAAATTTATCAAATGGAAATGGGTGTACTGATCCTTTCCTTGTCTTTTCTCCAGGGAGGTCGGTGGCCGTAAGCTAACAGTGGGCACTCGGCTGGCTCGGGAACTTGCAGAGTTTGGTGGAGACCTGTCTCTGGAAGGCCTCCATTTCTGGAAGACGGCCTTCTCAGCCATGACGCACCCCGCCCGACGACCGTTATCTCATCTTGTCAAGGAGCAGAGGCTTCAGAGACAAAGGGTGACCTATCCTCGTCCAGCGATAAGAAGGTGGTGCTTTTACCCTGCAAAAACCCACCAAACCGCAAGCGTGTGCAGGTGTGGCTAAAAGCTAGAAAGCAGTATGAGTTTTACAAAAGGCAGGAGAGAGTCTGAGCTGCTGAAGACAGAAAGGGCTGGTCTGGAGGTGGAGGAAGATGGGGCTCAGAGAGAAGCGAGCTGCCAGCTGCTGACAGAAGCTTGAAGGTTGAGCTCTGTAGTAACCTTTCCTGTACGAGAGCTCAAAGGAGAAAGAAACAGAGCCTGTCTTTAATCCTGTCTCCCTGGAGAATACAGGATTGAGGTGTAAATCCACAGAAGCAAGTCCAGTTTCAGATAAAGGCAGTGTCTGTCTTGAACAGGAGAACAAAAATAAAGAGGATGATGATGATGATAAAACCACCTGTCTAGAGTCCCCAGAGCTGCCTACATGGCAGCAGTCCCATCAACCAAGCCCCTCTGGCCAAGGACAGCTCAGTGAGAATAAGCCAGGTGAAGACTCTCCAGAACCGCTATCATCTATGCGCTGTAATTCCCCAGAGCTGCTAAGAGGAACCACAGTCCCTCACCTCTCGCTGTCAGTGACAGGGATGAGAGGAGGACCAGTCCCCAGCTCGTTCACAGCACCCCTTTCTTAAGGAGGCGATGGAGAAGCAAAGAAGATCTGGATCCAGTGTGTAGCACGCCCATATCTCAGGGTAAGGAATGTGCATCTGTCTCCTTTGATGTTGTGATACCATCAACTGTTAGGATTTACATAATTCTTTCGAACTTGGGAAAATTCAGCATGGAGTTTCTGTTATTAACATTCACTATTATTCACTTCTTCTCTGGTCTAATTCCCGCTGCAGAGGATCCTGTTTCTCAGAGACTCCAGCAAAGGAGGCGGAGCCAGGCAGACCCCCTGAGAAGAGTGTTACTGACCACGCAGATGAAGGTCAAAAACTGATTGTGATTTTTCTTTTTAGACTTTTAAAACAAAGACTAGCAGCCGCACAGGTCAGGAAATCAACTATATAGTATCACTCCAGAACAGCGCGCTTAGCAGTGTTGTCTCTCAGGTCGCTGATCGTTTGATGTGCCTGTGATTTCCTCCTGATTCCAACTTTTCTTGTCATGTTTTTTATCCTCCACAGAATCAGTTTGCTGCTTTGAATGTGCCAAAGAAGATAACTCTCAGATCGAAGGGCCAAGTATAGCCAATTCCTACGGCTTTAAAGTCAGCATGCAGAACCTACAGGATGCCAAAGCTCTGCATGAGGTAAGTCTAGGGCAACTAACCTGTAGCTCTTTTCCAAGTCAATGAATAAATGGCTTTGTTCTGGTTAGATGTTGGTTTTGCTTTGTTTTGTTTTTAAGAGAAAGGGACCACCTGATTGGGAAGAAGGATTTATTTCCCAAGTATCATCACAGCATCCTGCTTTCGACTTTGACTTTCCTATCGTCAAATCGATATGCTTTACACAAAACAACAAAATAAAACAAAGACACACCCGGTTTTGAATGTATGCACAGATTTGATTAAGTTCGGCCTTTTCCAAAAATCCGGACCATGGTAACTGAGATCACTGCCAGCACACGTGAGATCTCATTAAATTCAAAGAGAGGGTTTGTCACATGCTTTCATGGTTTCAGGCCTCTTTAATATCTCTTGAATACTGTAATTTCTGTTAGAGTGGATGGTTTATTAGTGTGAATGCTTGTAAAGCATTCACAGTATTATTCTTCTAATCTTTATTATTAGTGTGAATGCTTGTAAAAGCATTCACAGTATTGTTCTTCTAATCTTTATTATTAGTGTGAATGCTTGTAAAAGCATTCACAGTATTGTTCTTCTAATCTTTATTATTATTATTATTAGTGTGAATGCTTGTAAAAGCATTCACAGTATTGTTCTTCTAATCTTTATTATTATTATTATTATTATATTTTATTATATATTTCGTCGCGTTTTTGTAGTCTATCTCCTTCAAAACCGTTCAACTTAGAAAAACCATTCAAACACCGTTAGATTCCTCTTCTTTTGGACATGACTGCTTCTATTTTTCTCATTTTAACATTTATATTTTTAATTTTATTCAACTTTTTTCAACAAAAATTTCCCATGTATTTCAATGGGGAGACCCTTCAAATTCTCCTTCAACTTACTCATTTTCAAACTGTATCTGCTTCCATATACGTTGACATAGAGCCACCATTCAAACTTTAAAAGCGAAGACAAAACATTCAACTATTCAATTTGTATTTATCTTTTCAATATCTGTTATACTTTTTCTTCAGTTCCAGTTTAAGTTTCATGATGTTTTTTCACCCATTTCAGAGTTTATAATGGGTGTGTATGGAGACGGAATGTTGGGGCTAGAGTGAGACAGCTCAACTGCTAGAGTGAGAGGAGCAAAAAAATTAATCTGAAAATATTTTTTAAAACTGCTGCTGTGTCCACGGTGTTTGGTCTACAGGTATGATTTTACGCTCAAAAGCGTAGCCATCGCTGTCCTCTTTCATCCAATGTGTTTACTATTGTACTAGGTGTTATGGTTCTTTCATAAATGTCACCAAAGCACAGCCTCCTCCCTCCAACTCCTCCATAGACTCTAATGTTAAAATGGCTCAGAAGGTTCGTTTGAAAATCAGAAGAGCATGGTGTTTTTACACTGTCACCACGTCCATATAATAAACTCCACAGGCATGAAAACTGAGAATTAGGTAGACTGGACATTGCTGCCGCTCACGGTGAAAGAATTTCGTCAATAGGACCTGTACTTTTCATTTGGGAAGGATTTGTTTGGGCCTGACTTTTCTGTTCATTTTAAGCAGCAAAAGTGAGGTGCATGTCTGTCTGTGCGTGTGTATGGAGCCCTGGCTCAGTCACTATAGCAACCAGGCTCACACCTGCCTGCCTAATGAGCTCTCTCTCTCTCACTGTGCCAAGATTCATCTTAAACACTTCTCTTTCAACTACTGCTGTGTCCACAGTGTTTGCTCTACAGACATCATTTTACCCTCAAAAGCGTCAGCCATCGTTCTTCTCTTTCCAACACTGTGTCTTTCAAAGCTCAGAGATGTAAAGCTTTAAAACTGTGTGGATCCAAGTGGAGGATCACATTTTAGTCATTCAGTCATTCAAAGAATATGAACTTTTAATATTCATTCAGATGTTTTCTGACTCTAAATTTTCTTTTCTCATTACTTAGGTTTTCTAATTTACATTTAAAACATTTTCAGCTCTTTTCCAACTTCTTCCCTGTGCTTGTCAGCTTTTAGCAGTTCAGCACTTTTGTTTTCAGGTGCAAATTTCTGTATTTTTCATCTCATTCAACATTTTTAACTTAAAATTCAGCAATTAATTCTTTTCAGTGCATATATTCAGATTCAAGCATTCACACTGCAGTTTCTTCAGAAAATGCACTTTCTAGTTATATTTTATTATATATTCCGTCCGTGCGTTTTTGTAGTCTATCTCCTTCAAAACCGTTCAACTTAGAAAAACCATTCAAACACCATTAGATTCCTCTTCTTTAGGACATGACTGCTTCTATTTTTCTCATTTATAACATTTATATTTTTAATTTTATTCAACTTTTTTCAACAAAAATTTCCCATGTATTTCAATGGAGAGACCCTTCAAATTCTCATTCAACTCACTCCTCTTTAAACTGTATCTACTTCAACATACGTTGACATAGAGCTACCATTCAAACTTTAAAAGCGAAGACAAGACATTCAACTATTCAACTTGTATTTATCTTTGCAATATCTGTTATACTTTTTCTTCAGTTCCAGTTTAAGTTTCATGATGTTTTTTCAGCCGTTTCAGAGTTTATAATGGGTGTGTATGGGACGGAATGTTGGGGCTAGAGTGAGACAGCTGAACTGCTAGAGTGAGAGGAGCGAAAAAAATTAATCTTAAAATCTTTTTAAAATTGCTGCTGTGTCCACAGCGTTTGATCTACAGGTATCATTTTACCCTCAAAACGTAGCCATCGCTGTCCTCTTTCATCCAATGTGTTTACTATTGTACTAGGTGTTATGGTTCTTTCATAAATGTCACCAAAGCACAGCCTCCTCCTCCAACTCCTCCATAGACTCCAATGTTAAAGTGGCTCAGAAAGTTCCTTTGAAAATCAGAAGAGCAGGCTGTCTTTACACTGTCACCACGTCCATATAATAAACTCCACAGGCATGAAAACTGAGAATTAGGTAGACTAGACATTGCTGCCGCTCACGGTGAAAGAATTTTGTCAATACGACATGTACTTTTCATTTGGGAAGGATTTGTTTGGGGCTGACTTTTCTGTTCATTTTAAGCAGCAAAAGTGAGGTGCATGTCTGTGTGCGTGTGTGGAGCCCTGGCTCAGTCACTATAACAACCAGGCTCACACCTGCCTGCCTAACGAGCTCTCTCTCACTCTGCCAAGATTCATCTTGAACACTTCTCTTTCAACAGCTGCTGTGTCCACAGTGTTTGCTCTACAGCCATCATTTTACCCTCAAAATGAAGCCATCGTTGTTCTCTTTCCAACAACGTGTCTTTCAAAGCTCAGAGATGTAAACCTTTAAAACTGTGTGGATCCAAGTGGAGGGACCATATTTTAGTCATTCAGTGATTCAAAGAATATGAACTTTTAATATTCATTCAGATGTTTTCTGACTCTAAATAGTCTTTTCTCATTTTTTAGGTTTTTCTAATTTACATTTAAAACATTTTCAGCTGTTTTCTAACTTCTTCTCTGTGGATGTCAGCTTTTAGCAGTTCAGCTTTTTTGTTTTCAGGTGCAAATTTCTGTATTTTCATCTCATTCAACATTTTTAACTTAAAATTCAGCAATTAATTCATTTCAGCGCATATATTCAGATTCAAGCATTCACACTGCAGTTTCTTCAGAAAATGCACTTTCTAGTTATTATTATATATCCGTGACGCGTTTTTGTACTGTATCTCCTTCAAAACCGTTCAACTTAGAAAAACCATTCAAACACCGTTAGATTCCTCTTCTTTTGGACATGACTGCTTCTACTTTTCTCATTTTTAACATTTATATTTTTAATTTTATTCAACTTTTTTCAACAAAATTTCCCATGTATTTCAATGGGGAGACCCTTCAAATCCTCATTCAACTTACTCATTTTCAAACTGTATCTACTTCAACATACGTTGACATAGAGCCACCATTCAAACTTTAAAACGAAGACGAGACATTCAACTATTCAAATTGTATTTATCTTTTCAATATCTGTTATACTTTTCTTCTTCAGTTCCAGTTTAAGTTTCATGATGTTTTTTCAGCCGTTTCAGCGTTTATAATGGGTGTGTGTATGGGACGGAATGTTGGGGCTAGAGTGAGACAGCTCAACTGCTAGAGTGAGAGGAGCGAAAAAATTAATCTTAAAATCTTTTTAAAACTGCTGCTGTGTCCACAGCGTTTGATCTACAGGTATGATTTTACCCTCAAAACGTAGCCATCGCTGTCCTCTTTCATCCAATGTGTTTACTATTGTACTAGGTGTTATGGTTCTTTCATAAATGTCACCAAAGCACAGCCTCCTCCTCCAACTCCTCCATAGACTCCAATGTTAAAGTGGCTCAGAAAGTTCCTTTGAAAATCAGAAGAGCAGGCTGTCTTTACACTGTCACCACGTCCATATAATAAACTCCACAGGCATGAAAACTGAGAATTAGGTAGACTAGACATTGCTGCCGCTCACGGTGAAAAGAATTTTGTCAATCGACATGTACTTTTCATTTGGGAAGGATTTGTTTGGGGCTGACTTTTCAGTTCATCTTAAGCAGCAAAAGTGAGGTGCATGTCTGCGTGTGTATGGGGCCATTGGGTGCAGTCACTATAGCAACCAGGCTCACACCTGCCTGCCTAATGAGCTCTGTCTCTCACTCTGCCAAGATTCATTTTAAACACTTCTCTTTCAACTGCTGCTGTGTCCACAGTGTTTGCTCTACAGCCATCATTTTACCCTCAAAACGTCACCATCGTTGTTCTCTTTCCAACAGAGTGTCTTTGAAAGCTCAGATATGTAAAGTTTTTAAACTGTGTGGATCCAAGTGGAGGGATCACATTTTAGTCATTCAGTGATTCAAAGAATATGAACTTTTAATATTCATTCAGATGTTTTCTGACTCTAAATAGTCTTTTGTCATTTCTTATGTTTTTCTAATTTACATTTAAAACATTTTCAGCTCTTTTCCAACTTCTTCTCTGTGGTTGTCAGCTTTTAGCAGTTCAGCACTTTTGTTTTCAGGTACAAATTTCTGTATTTTTCATCTCATTCAACATTTTTAACTTAAAATTCAGCAATTAATTCATTTCAGTGCATACATTCAGATTCAAGCATTCACACTGCAGTTTCTTCAGAAAATGCATTTTCTAATTATTAGTGTGAATGCTTGTAAAAGCATTCACAGTATTGTTGTTGTAATCTTTATTAGTGTGAATGCTTGTAAAAGCATTCACAGTATTGTTCTTCTAATCTTTATTATTATTATTGTGTGGATGCTGGAGGCATCCACACTATTGAGTTCCTGTTTCTCTTTATTCTTTATTATTATTATTCTTAGGACTTCCATTACACTTTTAGCCGTGGATCTACTTCCACAATTTTCAGCCGATTTTCACCGTTCAAATTTTAAACTATTCTGCTATTTCTGCTAATGATGGCTATATCTTTTGGTATTTTATACTCTTATACTTTTTAAAATATTACACTTTTTCCTTTAATTTGTCCCATTGAAATGAATGGGAAACTTCCATAATTCTGCTAAAACTTGCTTGTTTTTGAAACTTAACTACTTTTTCCTACTTTCACGTGGAACAACCATTCAAACTTTAAAATGTTCTCAAATTATTGGGCTATTCAGGAATAAATCAGCTTTTCAAATCTTTTACCGCTTTTATTTTTATCCTCTTAAAGTTTTGAGTTGCAAAATTGTGATTTTTCACAAAATACATGCGTTGTTATGGTTGCTATGCACTTGGCTTCCAGTGTGCCACTGTAGGTTTCGCAGTCTTCTCTTCATGTCCGAACAACTTCTTGCTACTTGCTCAATTTTCACTCAACTTCCACAAATTATACATCAAAACGTAGGTATTTTTTGCTGGCTTTCAGAAAATGTCACTATCATGGTTGTGAGATTTATAGAATTTTGGCAAATCTCCTCAGACCAACACAAAGTCTGAAAACTCTCCATAGAAAGTCAATAGAGAGTTTGTTCAAAATCACCGCTTGATTTCTGTAATGAGAGGCATATTCGAATCGTCATATCTCCTTAACGAAGCGAAGTTAAGACATGAGGCTTGTCCCGGTATATCTTCAGACACTCCTGACGCTCACAATTCAAGAATTTCTTTCTCACCTATTACCATTTGGCCATGAATTGGGTTTGTTTGAGGGTAGGAAATTCGTCCCTCGCTCAGATGTCTTCAGATTTCAAACTCTGGAAATGAGGCACTTTTTTCTCTCATCATATCTTTTTGATGGATTTCCACACAGACCTGAAAATTTCCATGACTGTTCGCCAAAGCCTGCTGTCTCTTACAGTGAAAGAATGATATCGATACTCCAAATAGATTTAGAGTTAGAAAGCATTGTTTGAGGGCAAGTCAAGGCAGTTTTGCTTTGCCTCTACTCAGTTACAGTGTATTACAAGTCATATATCTTCAATAATTTATATTTTATCGCTGAATTATGAAGACCTGCAGATTCCCCATCTCCTCTGAACAAAGCGGTGTTAGAATGAGCATTCTAGCCCCTACGGTTAGGAAATTATGGCCATTTGTTCGAGGGGAGTCCTGAATGTGAGAATACACTGAACAAAACCCATAGCTCTCTCTGTGTCTGTGTGTGTAAGTGCTGATTACAGCAGGTGCAGCCAATTTAGCTGACCTAGATATGCCAAGCCCAGACTCTCAACAGCCTCTGCACACTTTGCTCTCTGTGTATGTGTGTGTGTATCAATATTTCTCCATGTTAAAGTCTTACTCCTCCATTATAGTATTTGTGCTAAATCAAAGTACTTCTACTACATCTTAGTACTTCTGCTCAATCATAGTATTTCTGCTGAATCATAGTATTTTTGCCATATCATGGTATTTGTGATAAAGCATTGTATTTCCACAAAATAACAGTATTATGTACTGTTATATTATTACTGCTCATAGTATTTCTGCCAAATCATAATATAACTGCAAAATAAAGATTTTGAGCCAAATCATAGTGTTTGTGCTAAATCCTAGTAAATCTGCTCAGTGATATAACTTCTGCTATGCTGTAGTGCTTTTTGCTAGATTATAGAATTTCTTCTAAATCAAAGTATTTCATGTAAATCATAGAGCAGTTTTACAGTCATCTTACTGTTAAGCCATAAATTACGTTTGTTTGAGGGTGGAAATCTGTCCTCCTCTCACTTTTCAAACTCTGAAAATGAAGCCGTTTCTTCTCTCATCATATCTCCGTGACGGAGGTAAAGGAGCAATGAAAATCGCAGTGAAAGTTCAGCAAAGTCTGCTGATTGACCCAGTACAAGAATTGTGCTTCTATCCCACCTAGTTTTGGAGTTACATGACGTTTTGTAACTCCAAAAATCGGCGTTCGCCTCTCACCGCGATCTAAATCTGACATTTCATCTCCCGTTTTCCAAACCGCTGCTCTCTTTCCCAGTGGCACAGTTGGTAATGGCGCCGATCGGCAGCCTAAAGATCACGGGTTCAATTCCACCTTGGTCAACATTTTTTTCCCCTAGAATTTAATACACTATCACAGACAAGTAATTCATATTCATCATTTATTACAATTCTGCAAAGTTTTATGATTTTAGCAGCTTTTCTAATATGGACCTCAGATTCTTCTTAACACTCCATGGCACAAATACTGTTCCCTTTAGGCTCTGTGTATCTGTGTGTGTATCAATATTTTTCCCATTTTAAAGTATTACTCCTCCATAATTGCATTTCTGTTAAATCAAAGTACTTTTACTACATCTTAGTACTTCTGCTCAATCATAGTATTTCTGCTGAATCATAGTATTTTGCCATATCATGGTATTTGTGATAAAGCATTGTATTTCCACAAAATAACAGTATTATGTACTGTTATATTATTACTACTCATAGTATTTCTGCCAAATCATAATATAACTGCAAAATAAAGATTTTTGAGCCAAATCATAGTGTTTGTGCTAAATCCTAGTAAATCTGCTCAGTGATATAACTTCTGCTATGCTGTAGTGCTTTTGCTAGATTATAGAATTTTTCTAAATCAAAGTATTTCATGTAAATCATAGAGCAGTTTTTACAGTCATCTTACTGTTAAGCCATAAATTACGTTTGTTTGAGGGTGGAAATCTGTCCTCCTCTGACTTTTCAAACTCTGAAAATGAAGCCGTTCCTTCTCTCATCATATCTCCGTGACGGAGGTAAAAGGAGCAATGAAAAATCGCAGTGAAAGTTCAGCAAAGTCTGCTGATTCACCCAGTACAAGAATTGTGCTTCTATCCCACCTAGTTTTGGAGTTACATGACGTTTTGTAACTCCAAAAATCGGCGTTCGCCTCTCACCGCGATCTAAATCTGACAGTTCATCTCCCGTTTTCCAAACCGCTGCTCTCTTTCCCAGTGGCACAGTTGGTAATGATGCCGTCGGCAGCCCTAAAGATCACGGGTTCAATTCCACCTTGGTCAACATTTTTTTTCCCTAGAATTTAATACACTATCACAGACAAGTAATTCATATTCATCATTTATTACAATTCTGCAAAGTTTTATGATTTTAGCAGCTTTTCTAATATGGACCTCAGATTCTTCTTAACACTCCATGGCACAAATACTGTTCCCTTTAGGCTCTGTGTATCTGTGTGTATCAATATTTTCCCATTTTAAAGTATTACTCCTCCATAATTGCATTTCTGTTAAATCAAAGTACTTTTACTACATCTTAGTACTTCTGCTCAATCATAGTATTTCTGCTGAATCATAGTATTTTTGCCATATCATGGTATTTGTGCCAAAACATTGTATTTGTACAAAGTCATAATATTTCTTCTAAATCATATTATTTCAATCAAATCTCAGGAGTTGTGCTAAAACACAGTATTATTACCAAATCATAGTATCTGTACCCAAACATATCTGTTCAACTTATTTAACTCTTCTCAACAGTCCAACACCTCTTCTTCACCCCGCTTCAGCAGAATTGAGTTTTTCACCCCTTTTCAGCACAAATCCCAGCTTTTTCAGGTGTTTTCAACAGAAATCGCTTTTATTTCTGATTGCTGATGTCTTTGTTTTCAGCTGCCCGCCCTCTTTCCAGGTGGCGCAATCAGTAATGACACACGGCTCTGCAGCTCAAAGGTCGTGGGTTCAATCCCACCTTGGTCAACATTTTTTTTCACTACAAATTTATACACTTTCACAGACCTGTAATTTATATTGCTAATTTTTTTCACTACAAATGAGTAGTGCAAAACATACTATGTCTGCAACATCACAGTATATCTGTTATGTTATAGTATTACTACTAAATCACAGTATTTCTGCCAATTCAAGGAGGCTGACTGTTACTAAGTGCATCAGTGTACATAGGTCATCTCTTGTGTTGGAGTGCCCTCTTGTGGCGCCTTTTAGGTAGTGCCTTAGTAAACATGAACGCTGCAAAGAAGTGGTATCAGACTGGTTTGTAGTGGAGGAATTTGTTGCCAGTTTCTTTCATCTTTAATCCATTATTCAAGTTGTAATGTGGTAACTTTTGTGGCACAAATACCACAATATGGCAGAAATACTATGTTTTGGCACAAATACTTTGATTTGGTATACTTTAGCTTCTTCACCCCTTTTCAACAAAATTTTCATTTTTTTCACCCCTTTTCACCACAAATCCCAGCTTTTTCAGGTGTTTTCAACAGAAATCGCTTTTATTTCTGATTGCTGATGTCTTTGTGTTTCAGCCGCCTGCACCCTTTCCAGGTGGCGCCAATCAGTAATGACACGGCTCTGCAGCTCAAAGGTCGTGGGTTCAATCCCACCTTGGTCAACATTTTTTTTTTTTCACTACAAATTTATACACTTTCACAGACCTGTAATTTATATTGCTAATTTTTTCACTACAAATGAGTAGTGCAAAAACATACTATGTCTGCAACATCATAGTATTACTACTAAATCACAGTATTTCTGCCAATTCAAGGAGGCTGACTGTTACTAAGTGCATCAGTGTACATAGGTCATCTCTTGTGTTGGAGTGCCCTCTTGTGGCGCCTTTTGGTAGTGCCTTAGTAAACGTGAACACTGCAAAGAAGTGGTATCAGACTGGTTTGTAGTGGAGGAATTTGGTGCCAGTTTCTTTAAGTCTTTAATCCGTATTCATGTTGTAATGTAGTAGTACCACAATATGGCAGAAACACTATGTTTTGGCACAAATACGTAAAACGGCTGCACCTGTTTTGGCGGGAAAAAGTACACAGCCTCTCTGATTGGTGGATTCAAATTCAGCAGCTCCCAGGCTGCTTGACTGACCTAGAGTTTCTTCTCTCTCCTCTCTGTGTGTGTGTGTGTGTGTGTGTGTGTGACAGAGAGAGAGAGAGAGAAAGCCTTTTATGGGATGATCTCATTGTAAGATTCAAATTCAATATATTTAGACTGGTTGACTGAATTGGATCTTGTGTGTGTGTGTGTGTGTGTGTGTGTGTGTTTGTGTGACAGAGAGAGAGAGAGAGAGAGAGAAGCCTTTTTATGGGATGATCTCATTGTAAGATTCAAATTCAATATATTTAGACTGGTTGACTGAATTGGATCTTGTGTGTGTGTGTGTCTCTCTGTGCATGTGTGTTTCCATATGTGTCCATATGTGTGATTGTGTGGCTGTTATATATTTTTTTTGCCGATTTTTTTTCATTTAACAAGTATATTTGAGGGACCCTTAGCATGTTCAGCATTTTTCAGCTGTCCATTTTACTTTTCTAGTTTTTCTGTTTAAGTTATTACTATTGTGCTAAATCATAGCATTTCTGCTGTTTTATAAGATTTTGCTAAATATAGTATTTCTGATTAATTATAGTTTTTCTACCAAATCATAGTACAGTATTTTTGCTTTTTATAGGATTTTATGGGATATTTATATTGCTTAATATAGTATTTCTGCTTATTATAGGATTTGTGCTTAATAAAGTATTTCTGCTAAATGTAGTATTTATGCTTAATCATAGTATTTCTATATATTTCTGCCAGGTCCCAGGCAGCCAATCCTCTGTGAGGACTGAGGCATTCAAATTTACATATCAGGGCCTGCACGGCCGCAGCCAGCCAATCATATCTTAGGGATGAGACATTCAAATTTACAAATCAGGGCCTGGGCGGCTTCCCAGCCAGCCAATCATATATGTGGGCTGAGGCATTCAAATTTGCATATTGGGGCCTTCGTGGCTTCTAAGCCAACAAGTCATCGATGTCATATATCTCTAAAAATTCATATTTTAATGATAAATTGTCAACACTTGACGATTCCCCATCTCTTCTGAACAAAACGGTGTAAGAATGACCGTTCTGGCCAATACAGTTAGGGAATTATGGTCATTTGTTTGAGGGGAATCTCACTATGAGAAATAGACTGCAAAATCCTGTCTCTGTGCTGCGTGTGTGCACCTGGTTTGGCGGGGAAAAGTACACAGCCTCTGTGGATTCAAATTTAGCAGCTCCCAGGCTGCTTGACTGAAAACATGCTTCTCTCCCTGTGTGTGTGTGTGTGTGTGCATGAGAGAGAGAGAGAGAGAGAGAGAGACCCTCTTTAGGGTAGCATCTCATTGTTGGAAAAAAATATAATATATTCAGACTGGTTGACTGGCATAGACCCTCCGTGTGTCTCTCTCTGTGCATTTGTGTATACATATTTGATTTTGTGTGTATCTGTTGGCTGTTCCTTCTTGTTTTTAAATTTATTTTTTATTTCTTTATTTTTTTTTCACAGGTGAACAACAATTAGTTTTGAGGAACTTCACCATGTTACGTTTTTTTTTTCAGCTTGTCATCTTACTTTTCCAGTATTTTCACTTCTGCAAGAGTTTTACAATTTCTACAACTTTTCAGCTTTTTCAGCTAGTTTCAGCATACAGCTTCAGCTTTAAAGCATCCACCATGCAAATTTTATTTTATTGCAGGAAGGCATGCAAATTTTCTCTATTGTTCTTCTGCATACTTTGAGTTCATTCTCTTTATTTGCTTCCCGTCGTTTTTGGCACTTAACTAGTCCCACATTTTTCAGCGATTTTCACCGTTCAAATTTTAAACTATTCTGCTATTTCTGCTAATAATAAGCTATGCACTTTTGGTATTTTTTGCTATTATACTTTTTAAAATATTAAGCTTTTTTTCCTTTAATTTGTCCCATTGAAATGAATGGGAAATTTACAAAAATTCTACTAAAACTTGCTCTGTTTTTGAAACTTAACTACTTCCTCATACTTTAGCCTAGAACAACCATTCAAATTTTAAAATGTTCCACAATTGTTGGGTGTATTATTGTCTGATTCAGCTTTTCATATCTGTTACCGTTTCATCTTATCCCTCTTTAAGTTTTGAGGTTTCATCTTTGTGATTTTTCACAAATTACATGCGTTGTTATGGTTGCTATGCACTTGGCTTTCAGTGTGCCTCTGTAGGTTTTGCATCTTCTTTCATGTCCGAACAACTTCTTGCTACTTGCTCAATTTTCACTCCTTCCACAAATTATACATCAAAGCATGGGTATTTTGCTGGCTTTCCAGAAAATGTTACTATCATTGTTGTGGGATTTATGAGAAGTTTTGGCAAAATCTCCTCAGACCAACAAAAGTCTGAAAACTCTCCATAGAAAGTCAATGGAGAGTTTGTTCAAAATCATCGCTTGATTTCTGTAATGAGAGTCATATTGAATCGTCATATCTCATAACAAAGCGGCGTTAAAACATGAGGCTTGTCCCGGTATATCTTCAGACACTCTGGCTCTGTTCAAAATTTTTCTCATCTATTACCATTTAAGAAATGAGTTAGGGTTTGTTTGAGGTAGGAAGGTCATCCTACAGCTCAGATTTCTTCAGATTTCAAACTCTGGAAATGAGGCACTTTTTTCTCTCGTCATATCTTTTTGATGGTTTCCACAGAGACCTGAAAATTTCCATGACTGTTCACAAAGCCTACTGTCTCTTACGGTGAAGAAATGATGAATGATACTCCAAATAGATTTAGGTTAGAAAAGCGTTGTTTGAGGGGCATTAGTCAAGGCAGTTTTGTAAATTTCTACTCAGTTATGGTATCATTGAATGTCAAATGTTTTAATAATTCATATTTTAATGATAAATTGTCAACACTTTTTTTTTTTTTTTTTTTTTTCTTCTTTGTTGTCTGTCATTTGGAGCTAAGCCGTCAGCTTGTTGTTTGAGATGTTCAAGTTGATAGCCAAAGGCTGCATTTATTTTGCCTAAATGGATTTTCTGCAGCTTTTGTGCTTCTCTGTGCTGGTTGTGTGCTTAATACAGTATTTTTGTGCTAAATGTAGTATTTATTTAGACTAATCAGTTTGACTATTTCTACTCTCTGTGCATTTTGCAAGGTCCAAATGTGTGCACTGAGACATTCAAATTTTTATCTTTCCAGGGCCTGCATGTTCGGTGTGTGTCTGTCCCAGTCTATTGTATTCATATGTTGAGAGAAGCGACTCTTTTCCAGTTTCTTCTCTTATCATATCTCATTTCAAAGATTTGGACTAATAGGAGCAAGTATTTCTGAAAATGCATGTCAAAAGTGCAAACAAAGTTTACTGATTGTACCCAGTTTGGCAACTATTCATAACTTCTGGTCCACCTGCAGTTTTTGAGTTATGCATACACGATATGAGGATATAACTCAAAAATCATTTCTGAGCTGCTCATTTCATCTTATCACGATTTAATTCTGATCTACTCATCACCGCAATGTTTTTTCAGACCCTGTTTTCCAGGCAGCTTCCCAGTGGCACAGTTTGTAATGACTTTCAGGTCTGCCACCTTAAAGGTCGTGGGTTCAATTCACCTTGGAACAACATGTTTTTACTTACTGCAATTTACTACACTATCACACACCACTAATTCATATTGATCATTTATTACAATTCTGCAAACTTTTATGATTTTAGCAGCTTTTCTAATATGGACCTCAGATTCTTCTTAACACTCCATGGCACAAATACTGGGCTTCCTTTAGGCTCTGTGTATGTGTGTGTGTATAAATATTTCTCCCATTTAAAGTATTACTCCTCTATAATTGTATTTCTGTTAAATCAAAGTAGTTTATATACTACATCTTAGTACTTCTGCTCAATCATATTATTTTGCCAAATCATGGTTTTGTGCCAAATCATAATATTTGTTGTTATGTTATAGTATTACTACTAAGTGGAGAATTTCTGTCATATTACAGTATATGTACTGATTACAGTAGTTCTCACTAAATAGAATTTTAGCAAATCTACTCAGTTACAACATTACAAGTCAAGGCACTCTGCTATAGAATTGTTTAATGATAAGCTTGTTCAAACTTGTGCTAAAGCAGGTTTCTCTAATGAACGCAAGCATTCTGACAATGATGTCTTCTGAGCATGGCACAGTTAAAGACATGATGGCTTGTTTTTAATATATCTTCAAACACTCCTGAAACTACACAATGGTCAAAATTTCTTTCTCACCTGTTTACTAAACAAATAATGCATGTGTG
This sequence comes from Oreochromis aureus, assembly GCF_013358895.1. Lineage (NCBI taxonomy): Eukaryota > Metazoa > Chordata > Actinopteri > Cichliformes > Cichlidae > Oreochromis > Oreochromis aureus. The sequence continues at coordinate 29,991,792 of NC_052956.1, read as the reverse complement.
TTTCCATATGTGTCCATATTTGTGATTGTGTCACTGTTATACTTTTTTTGCTGATTTTTCATTTAACAATTTCATTTGAGGGACCCTAAGCATGTTCAGGATTTTTCAGCTGTCCATTTTGCTTTTCCAATTTTTCTATTTAAGTTATTACTATTCTGTTGAGTCATAGCATTTCTGCTGCTTTTCAGTATTTGTGCTAAATACAGCATTTCTGCAAAATCATACTATGTCTGCTATTTTATGAGATTTGTGCTAAATACAGCATTTATGCTAAATCATACTCTTTCTGCTATTTCATAAGATTTGTGCTAAATATAGTGTTTCTGCTATTTCTGCCAAATATAGTATTTTTGATTAATTAGGGTTTTTCTACCAAATCATAGTACAGTTTTACTGCTTTTTATAGGATTTTTAGAGGATATTTATATTGCTTAATATAGTATTTCTGCTTTTTATAGGATTTGTGCTTAATATAGTTTTTCTAAAAAATGTAGTATTTATGCTTAATCATACTATTTCTATATATTTCTGCCAGGTCCCCAGGCAGCTAATCATCTGTGAGGACTGATACATACAAATACATATCAGGGCCTGCACGGCTTCCCAGCCAGCCAATCATATCTGAGGTCTGCCCTTTCTTCTCTCGTCATATCTCAGCGACAGATGTACAAAGAGCAATGGAAATCACAGTCAAAGTACACCAAAGTACGCTGATTCACCCAGTACAAGAATTATGCTTCTAGTCCACCTAGTTTTTGAGTTACACGACGTTTTGTAACTCCAAAAACGGCGTTTTTTCGCCTCTCACCGTGATCTAATTCTGACTGCTCATCACCCTGTTTTCCAGGCGCCGCTCTCTTTCCCAGTGGCGCAGTTGGTAATGACATAGGTCTGCAACCCAAAGGTCGTGGGTTCAATTACACCTTGGGCAACATGTGTTTTTTCCTACAAATTAATACACTATCACAGACCACTAATTCATATTCATTATTTATTACAATTCTGCAAACTTTTATGATTTTAGCAGCTTTTCTAATATGGACCTCAGATTCTTGTTAACACTCCATGGCACAAATACTGTTCCCTTTAGGCTCTGTGTGTGTGTGTGTGTGTGTGTGTGTGAGAGAGAGAGAGAGAGAGCCTTTTGATGGGAGCATCTTATTATATGATTTAAATTCAATATATTTAGACTGGTTGACTGAATTTGGTCCTGTGTGTGTCTTTCTGTGCATGTGTGTTTCCATATGTGTCCATATTTGTGATTGTGTGACTGTTATACTTTTTTTGCTGATTTTTTTTTTCATTTAACAATTAGATTTGAGGACCCTTAGCATGTTCAAGATTTTTCAGCTGTCCATTTTTCTTTTCCAATTTTTCTATAAGTTATTACTGTTGTGCTAAGTCATAGCATTTCTGCTGCTTTTCAGTATTTGTGCTAAATACAGCATTTCTGCTAAATAATACTCTTTCTGCTATTTTATGAGATTTGTGCCAAATACAGCATTTCTGCTAAATCATATTATTTCTGCTATTTCATAAGATTTGTGCTAAATATAGTGTTTCTGCTAAAAAATAGTATTTCTGCCAAATATAGTATTTTTGATTAATTAGGGTTTTTCTACCAAATCATAGTACAGTTTTACTGCTTTTTATATGGCTTCTAAGACAACCAATCATATCTGAGGCCTGGCACATTCAAATTTGCATATTGTTGCCTTCATGGCTTCCCAGCCAGCCAATCATATCTGAGGCCTGACACATTCAAATTTGCATATTGGGGCCCTTGTGGCTTCTTAGATAACCAATCATCTATGTCATATATCTATGATATTTCATATTTTTATTTTAAATGGTCAACATTTCAAGATTCTCCCATGTCTTATGAACAAAACAGTCTAAGAATGACCGTTTTAGCCCCTACGGTTAGGAATTTATGGCTGTTTGTTTGAGGGGAGTCCTCACTATGCGAAATAGACTGCAAAATCCTGTCTCTCTCTGTGCTGTAAAAGCCTGCACTTAGTGCACCAGTTTTGGCGGGAAAAGCACACAGCCTCTCTGATTGGTGGATTCAAATTGAGAAGTTCACAGCTGTTTGACTGACCTAGAAACATGCTGTTAACAGCGCCTGTTCACTTGCTGATGCTGCTGCTGCTGTGTGTGTGTGTGTGTGTGTGTGTGAGACAGTGAGAGAGAAAGCCTTTTTATGGGAGCATCTCATTGTAAGATTCAAATTCAATATATTTAGACTGGTTGACTGGATTGGATCCTGTGTGTGTGTCTCTGTGCATGTGTGTTTCCATATGTGTCCATATTTGTAATTGTGTAAGTTATTACTATTATGCTAAATTATAGTATTTCTGCTACTTTTCGGTATTTGTGCTAAATACAGCATTTCTGCTAAATCATACTATTTCTACCAAAACATCGTATTTCTGCCAAATCTTGATAGTTCTGCTATGTTATTGTACTTGTAATTAATTATAGTATTTTTGCCAAAGCATAGTATTTATGCCAAATCTTAGTATTATTGCAAAATCATAGTATTTGAGCATATTCTTTCTATTTGTGCCATAGCATAGTATATTTGCTGAATCACAGCATTTCTGCTATGTTGTAGTATTTGTCCTAAATCACAGTATTTCTGCAATGCAATTTTTGCTAAGTTCTTTTGCTTCTTCAAATTTATTACAATTTTTTGCTAATTTTCAGCTTTTTCAGCTATTTTCAGCAGACAGCTTCAGCGTTGCAGCATCCACACTGCATTTTCGCAGGAAATGCAAATTTTCTAGTTATTATTATTCTTCAAGTTGCTTCCAGTCGTTTTTTCAGAGAACTACTTCCACAATTTTTGTGCTATTTTCACCGTTCAAATTTTAAACTATTCTGCTATTTTTGCTCTTTCGGCAATGATTTTTGGTATTTTCTGCTGTTATACTTCTTAAAATATTAAGTTTTTTTCTTTAATTTGTCCCATTGAAATGAATGGAAAACTTTCACAATTCTGCTAAAACTTGCTTGTTTTTGAAACTTAACTACTTTCTCATACTTTCGCCTAGAACAACCATTCAAACTTTAAAATGTTCAGAAATTATTGGGCTATGCATTAATGATTCAGCTTTTTCATATCTGTTACCATTTTCATCTTATCCCTCTTTAAGTTTTGAGTTGCAAAATTGTGATTTTTCACAAAATACATGCGTTGTTATGGTTGCTATGCAGTTGGTTCTAAGTGAGCCACTGTACCTTTGGCAATTTTCTCTTCATGTCCGAACAACTTCTTGCTACTTGCTCAATTTTCACTCAACTTCCACAAATTATACATCAAAACGTAGGTATTTTTGCTGGCTTTCAGAAAATGTCGCCATCATGGTTGTGAGATTTATAGAATTTTGGCAAATCTCCTCAGACCAACACAAACTCTGAAAACTCTCCATAGAAAGTCAATGGAGAGTTTGTTCAAAATCATCGCGTGATTTCTGTAATGAGAGGCATTTTGAATCGCCATATCTCCTTAACGAAGCAAAGTTAAGACATAAGGCTTGTCCCAGTATATCTTCAGACACTCCTGACGCTCACAATTCAAGAATTTCTTTCTCACCTATTACCGTTCTGAAATGAGTTAGACTTGTTTGAGGGTAGGAAATTAGTCCTTCGCTCAGATTTCTTCAGATTTCAAACTCTGGAAATGAGACACTTTTTCTCTCGTCATATCTTTTGATAGATTTCCACAGAGACCTGAAAATTTCCATGACTGTTCACCAAAGCCTGCTGTCTCTTCTGACGGTGAAAGAATGATATCGATACTCCAAATAGATTTAGAGTTAGAAAGCGTTGTTTGAGGGCAAGTCAAGGCAGATTTTGCTTGCCTCTACTCAGTTATGGTGCATTAGAAGTCAAATATCGTCAATAATTCATATTTTAATGATAAATTGTCAACACTTTAAGATTCCCCATCTCTTCTGAACAAAACGGTGTAAGAATGACTGTTCTAGCCCCTATGGTTAGGATATTATGGCCATTTGTTTGAGAGGAATCCTCACTATGAGAAATTCACTGCAGAAATCCTGTCTCTGTGCTCTGTGTAAAACGGCTGCACCTGTTTTGGCGGAAAAAGTACACAGCCTCTCTGATTGGTGGATTCAAATTCAGCAGCTCCCAGGCTGCTTGACTGAGCTAGAAACTTACTTCTCTCTCCTGTGTGTGTGTGTGTGTGTGTGTGTGTGTGTGTGTGTGTGTGTGAGAGAGAGAGAGAGAGAGAGAGAGGGCGAGAGAGTTTTTATTGGAGCATCTTATTGTATGATTTAAATTCAATATATTTAGACTGGTTGACTGAATTTGATCCTGTGTGTGTCTCTGTGCTTGTGGGACTTTTGCAGCTGTTCATTTTGCTTTTCCAATTTTTCTATTTAAGTTATTACTATTGTGCTAAGTCATAGCATTTGTGCTGCTTTTCAGTATTTGTGCTAAATACAGCATTTCTGCTAAATCATACTATTTCTGCTATTTTATAAGATTTGTGCTAAATACAGCATTTGTGCTAAATCATACTATTTCTGCTATTTTATAGGATTTGTACTTAATATAATATTTCTGCTTAATTATAGTATTTGTGGTAAAACATAGTATTTCTACTAAACGCAGTATTTCTGGGTAATCATAGTATTTCTATGTATTCCTGCCAGCTCCTCAGGAAGCCAATCCTCTGTGAGGACTGTAATTTTCAAATTGACATATCAAGTCATGCACGGCTTCCCAGCCAGCCAATCATATCTGAGTCCTGGCACATTCAAATTTGCATATTGGGACCTTCATGGCTTCCCAGCCAGCCAATCATATCTGAGTCCTGGCACATTTAAATTTGCATATTGTTCCTTCATGGCTTCCCAGCCAGCCAATCATATCTGAGTCGTGGCACATTTAAATTTGCATATTGGGACCTTCATGGCTTCTAAGCCCACCAATCATCTATGTCATATATCTCTAATATTTCATATTTTTATTTTCAATGGTCAGCATTTCAAGATTCCCCTATGTCTTCTGAATAAAATGGTCTAAGAATGACTGTTTTAGCCCCTACGGTTAGGAAATTATGGTCATTTGTTTGAGGGGAGTCGTCATTATGAGAAATAGACTGCAAAAGTACTGTGTCTCTCTGTGCTGCGTGCACCTGTTTTGGCGGGACAAAGTGCACAGGCTCTCTGATTGGTGGATTCAAATTCAGCAGCTCCCAGGCTGCTTGACTGAGCTAGAAACTTACTTCTCTCCTGTGTGTGTGTGTGTGTGTGTGTGTGTGTGTGTGTGTGTGTGTGTGTGTGTGTGTGTGAGAGAGAGAGAGAGAGAGAGAGAGAGAAGCCTTTTTTATGGGATGATCTCATTGTAAGATTCAAATTCAATATATTTAGACTGGTTGACTGAATTGGATCTGGTGTGTGTGTGTGTGTGTGAGAGAGAGAGAGAGAGAGAAAGGAGGGAGGCGAGAAAGAGTTTTTATGGGAGCATCTTATTGTATGATTTTAATTCAATATATTTAGACTGGTTGACTGAATTTGGTCCTGTGTGTGTCTCTCTGTGCATGTGTTTCAATATGTGTCCATATTTGTGATTGTGTGACTGTTATACTTTTTTTTGCTGATTTTCTTTTCATTTAACAATTACATTTGAGGGACCCTTAGCATGTTCAGGATTTTTTCAGCTGTCCATTTTGCTTTTCCAATTTTTCTATTTAAGTTATTACTATTGTGCTAAGTCATAGCATTTCTGCTGCTTTTCAGTGTTTGTGCTAAATACAGCATTTCTGCTATTTTATAAGATTTGTGCTAAATATAGTATTTCTGCCAAATATAGTATTTCTGTCAAATTACAGCATTTCTGCTATGTTGTACTGTTTCTCTAAATCATAGTATTTCTGTAATGTTTTAGAATGTTTGGCTAAATATATTCTTTCTGTTATCTTATACTATTTCTCCTAAATTCTTGTATTTTTGAGAAGTTATCGTGTTTCTGGTAAGTTACAATATTTCTGCTAAGTTCTGCTATGCTATTGTATTTCTGCCAAGTATTATGTTTCCTCTAAGATATTGCAGTTCTGCTAAGTCACTACATTTTAGCAAAGTTCCTTTGCTTCTGCAAAGTTTTTACAATTTCTGCAACTTTTCAGCTTTTTCAGCTAGTTTCAGCAGAAAGCTTCAGCTTTAAAGCATCCACACTGCATTTTCGCAGGAAATGCAAATTTTTCTAGTTATTATTATTCTCCAGTTTCCGCCTGAAATTTTGCAGCGAAACTCGCCCATGAGTTTTGAGACAAGCTTCATATATGTTACCTCATTTTGTGCGGCCGGATCTGGAATGGTGTGCTATGACTTTTGGTGTTTATGAATTTTATAGTTTTTAAATATTAATATTTTAGTGAAAATTTTCCAGCTCCTCTGCCGAACAGTTTTGACATTAGGGTTACATATGTTAGATCATTTTGTGCGGCTGGAGCTGGACTATTATGTCATGACTTTTGGTGTTCATGACTTTTATAGTTTTTAAATATTAATATTTTAGTGCAAATTTAGGGCAATTCATCTTTTGGCCCAAATAAACAGACTTCATTTGTGGTGTGTTGGCTCCATC